>NW_010518788.1:3382-4869 GCF_000687285.1 Phaethon lepturus | reverse complement strand
AGCAAGCCCGTGGTCCGGCTGGGGTGGGGATAAACTACAGAACCAAAGGGGTTTCTCCGGGGTGGGTCTCCCAGCCCTGTGTTCAGAGGGGCAGGTGCCACTAGCCCTCACCCCGACTTGCGTGACACAGGGAGCATCTGCTCCCGGTGACGGTGCACAGACCTGGGCTAAGTCCATCTTGCTTTGACCGCCTGAGATGAGGGAAGGAAAGGAAAAAAGTCTGTAGGCCGAAATCTTGCTCGGCTGCATCCAGTTGCAGCAACAGCACTGGGCCTGCATTGCTGCAGGGTTTGGGGGTTTCTATCTCTGCACCTCTGGAGCTTGGGTGGCACCGAAGCCCGAATCCGCCTCCGGGTGGGTGGAAAACCAAGATTATTCCACGACTGCAAGTCACAGGCTCCCCGTTCAGGCAGGTTTCCTCAATAAAAACCAGCCAAGCTCAACTGCAAACTCCCCAGCAGGCATTCCTCTCGCCTTTGGGAGCGATGATGGTTTCTCACACCCATCCTTGGGCTCTGCGGCCCCTTCCCCTCTCCCCATCTGCTCCCGGCGGGGAAGCGGTGGAGTAAGGCCGAGACTGGCAGCCGCTGGGGCCCCAGATGTTGTAAGCCCCCCAAGATACCCCACCTTAAACCTGATGTGCATTGCAGTAGGAAAAGGAGCAGCGTCTTTAGGACCTTCAAGATGGAAAAAAGACAGAGCTCAGAGGCTCAGAGCTCAGCTCTGCCCCACCACTGACACCTATGGGGAGGGTCCGTCCCCTGCTAAGCCCACCTGGGGCAGCTGGAAGACCCCCAGGCGCTGGCACTCTCTCTCTTTAATCTCTGCTGTAATCACCATTGCTGCACGTATCTGAGTGGATGTTGGTGCAGCGGCGTAAAGCTTTGACTATGTTTTATGTGGGCACTTGGGTGGGGTTTTTTTATTCTGTATGTGGGGACTTTAACAGTACATGTTTGGATTTTATTAGCCTGCGTACGTGGGGTTTATGACAGGAAAGGTGGGCATTTTAATGAACTGCTCAAGACACAGGAACAAGAATGGAAAGACATTTTCAATGGCCCTTTAATAAATAACAAAGACCCCATCCATTTAAATGTTGCAAGCAGTAAAAAATAAGTATATATTGTTGAACAGACATCATTCCTGTGACATTAAAATACATTATTAACTTAAAAAGCTAACTGTGCCCACTACCCAGACAAGAATATTTTTTGCTTTCGGAGTTGCCAATGCACAATGCGGGAGGCTCTGAGGTCTTCTGCACACCCGGGGCCGGACGGACCAGTGCCAGGGTTGGTCCCTCACCCCGGAACAGAGGGATTGGAGGGGCTGCCTTTTCCCACCGTGCTCTTCGGAGAAGCCCAGCAGCATGGTGTGGCTGGAGAGGTTCATCTTTGAGCACCGCTACGCCATACGGCCAGTCCCGGGATGTTAAGAGGAAAGAAAGGTCTATCCAGGACCATTCCCCTGGGAAATTCCCCTTT
>NW_010518788.1:0-3327 GCF_000687285.1 Phaethon lepturus | reverse complement strand
AGGAGGTGGGCGAGGGCAGAGCACCCAGGCTGTGTCAGGCACACGGGGCGAGCGTGCCGCCTGCGGCTGGCCGCCGCGGTGCCCCGGGGATGCTCTGCGAGGTGCCCGGAAGGTGCCAAGGAGGTTGCATTGCTGAGCAAGCCCCATGCCAAATTCAAGTGCTGTCTTTTGGCTTAAGTTCTCCTGTTTTTGAACACCCACAGATGAACACAAAGTGGGCTACGAACCCGGCTGAATCCTGCAGTAACCCGACGCGGGGCGGGGGGAGGGCTGGATTCCTGCAAGAGCCTGAAAATATCTTTCTTTTTTGAAATGTTTGTATAGCATGACTTGGCCGATTTACCTCATAATATCTCACGTTGGCCTAAAGCCGAGGGCATTAGTGAAACTGTGAGCCAGATAAATGATTCTAGTGCTTTTTCTTCTCTGTATCTGCTGTTACAATAAAAAAAGGGCCTTTTCCATCCAACTGCCCTCCCATTAACCCAGGCGGTGCCAGGCCGGGCAGCAGGACCGCAAGCAGTGAGGAGGTGGAGGGGATGCGGAGGCGAACACAGCCGGCAGGAGCAGGGGCCGGGTGTTTGCACAGCCAGGAGTGGAAAAAGCCATGGAGAGCCTTTATGCTTCCTGGCACGGCCACCGTCCGGCATAGCTGCGGAGTAGGGGGCTGGAAGCCCGGAGACGCGAGATCTGTGGGTAGAAACGTTACCTGGAGGGAGCTGGTTTGATATTCCCATGCAATTGCATTAGATACAGTTCCCAGCTGATAGACATCTGCTCCAGAGGCTGCAGGCTCCCTCCAGATGCCGTCTAGGTCGTCTCCGGGACCACAGGGGCAAAGGATTTGGGGTTCATCACCTCCTGGCTGATGTGACACAGCAGGAGGTGACACAGGTAAAGAGGTGGCACGTCCCATGTTGGCCAGGAGAGTCACCTGGGGCAGCAGGAGCTGATGAGGGAAGCGTCCGCATCTCCTTTGCTTAGCACAAACCCACTCTGTGCCGAGAGAGGTGGAACAAGGCTCGTTGAAACCACCGATGCTGTGCAGCAAAGGTTCAGTTTACAGAGGCAAAGGGGCTTTAATATGAAATAACCCCAATTAACCTGCAACAAATTCCCAGCTCTTATTTTTTGATGCTTGCAGGGAGAGGAACAGGACCTCGAGGCCTGAGGAGCAGGTTTGGGCTGCTTGTGGAAGGCTGTAAAAATTGCTGGGGCAGGAGGGGAGTCAAGGGAGCCAGCGAGGTCCATATTCCCCCAATCTCCAGCTCAAGTCCTGCAATGAGAGCTCACTGTGACCCGAAGCAAGAAGATACTGATTTTACTCAGTTAAATTGCTTTAAAACTCCATCAACACTAAAAGTGTTGAGACATTCAGCATGTGGTTCAGACCTGGAGCTGGGGTGTTTTTGCTGGGACATGGTGGCTCGAGTCCGGGTAACAGCTTGCTTTTCAGCATTTGCGTGAATTTGAGCACATTTTTGACAACAGTCTCACTGGTGGGACCTCACCTCCGAGACCTGGAGGATGCTGGTGCAGCTGGTGAAATGCCAGTCTCACCCCAAACCTGTCAGGTTTCACTGGATGGGTGTCACTAGAGCAGACGTGGGAACCAGCGAAGCAGTGTGCTGTGCAAATGTAATGCGTCTGCACGCGTGCGTGTGTGTGTGTGCAGGGCTGGGGGAGCAGAGGATGATCTTCTCCCTTTCAGGCACGCTGGGATTATTACGCACAAAACCTCCAGAGAAATGGTTTTCCTACGTTTTAAAAAGTGATCAGCCATATGAGGAGGTGTGTTTGCTAAATTTAATTGAGGTAATTCAAACACAGCGAAAGCTTTGGGATTCTGGTTGTAGAGATTAGGTATCGTAGCTAACATCGTGTACACACCGTGATTACACACTAAGTAACGGGACCTGGACCTCATCGAAGGCAGGCGGAGCGATGGGTCAGGGGGTCTCGTTTCAGGAGGTCTGTGTGAGGGAGATACGATCCTGGGTGCTATTTCAGGACAAAGGGGCACATTCAGCCCCGGCGTAGCTCTCCCGAAGCCCACGACAGTGCATCGGGCGGGGATGTTGGTAATCGGTGCCACTCAGGCTCTTACACCCATCCAACCATTGCCGCATCTACGCTCGGGTACCTGATTTGGCCTTTGGGAATTTTGCCACAATTAATTGCCAGTTTCCTCAGCGATGGGATCAAGCTCTGGAGCGAGGCCAAATGCCAGATCGGGATGAGCCATGCTCCCCGGCACACCCCGTTTGGACCAGGCTAGGTGTGCACCTCCCTGAACGTTGGTGACCTCATGCCGCAGACATGGATGAGGTCACTCGGATAATTGCTCTCCCAAAACGATGTATCTTGCGGGAAGAGGATGTTACGACGCCGGAGAACTTGCTAGGGCAAAAATATACATTGCATGCCCCTGGCCAAGAGCGCTCCGAGGGGAAACTCATCAGCAGAGTGTGCCAAGACCTCCGAACAATAGACTGCCGGCTCCGGGGGCATGGCAGGAGAAGAGACACCGGCAGGCGAGCTGCGGCGCTGGGGGAAGCCAGGGGGATAATTGCAGGAGGAAGATGTGCAGTACCTGGCGGGAAGGGAGAGGGGCCTTGCAGGGACCTGCCCTCCCCAGGGCACACACGGCGGGCGGCAGAGCTGGGTACGCACACCGAGCTCTCCCCGGTGCCAATCCGGGCTGCGCAGTGCGCTGCAAGTGCTTTTCCTCGGGGAAGGAGCCGCGCTCGCCTGAGACCTTCTCCTTTGCCTGCCAGGTTGTCTCCTTCTTCCCACCAGCTCCTTCTGCTCCAGTTAAAACTCCACTGCTGCCGCTCTGGGACAGATAGCACAGATGCCTGGGGCTGGACGGGGTGCTGGGCTCTGCAGCTGCAGGTTCGCTGCCTGGATGAAACCTCTGCAGCGTCGTGCCTCGGTTTCCCTACTTGCAAAACGGCGGGAGCGATGCTCTATTACTCTGGCAAAGCACTCGGTGAGCCTTGCTTATATCACAGTTACCGCTCCTCCAACCCTCCCTTCCCTTGCCAGGGGAAACTCTGATATGTTTTAACCTCTGGTCTAAAGTTACTGCAGCCTGAGGGAGACGCAAGCTCCGCTCTTCTCAGAGACCTCGCTCAGGGCGGTGTTCCTTCACCAGTCTGTTTTCAGCTGTTTCTTTTCCCCACAGCCCCGTGACAGGTATTTGAAAAGAAGCTGAGAATAGTCCTATCAAACCTTCGCAGTTATTGGGACAAGCCAGACTTTAAGGAGACTGAATATAAGCGAGTTTCACAGGAAAACAAACAGAAATACTTTTGTCACTGCACC
>NW_010518787.1:672-7829 GCF_000687285.1 Phaethon lepturus | reverse complement strand
GCTCCCGGCGTCTATGCTCCCACCCGCAGCATCTCCTCTAAGGAAACGGAGCTGCGAATGCGTCCGCACCCGGCGGGGCCCGGCCAGGCTTGAGTCCCCCGCCGGTGTTTAACGGCCCCGTTATGAAAGGCCACGGGAGGGGCCGTTCAGCGCCCCCAGATAACAGGGCAGGGGTGGCAGCGGAGGAGGAATGATTTACACTCGTGAGGCCTTCTGCCTCCGTGGGAGACGCAGCCCGCAGCTCCACCTGCTCCAAACCGGGCTTGACTTCGCGTCCCGGTCCGTCCCACGCTGCCGCAGTCCAGCTGCACAGCAAACACGCTTTGGCGGGTGACCTGGTGTCTCGCTGTGCCCAAAATCTGCACCTGCAGGTGAAGCAACGTACCATCTCCGGAGCCCCTGGCCCAAAGGTGGCTTAGCCCCCTTTTGGGCTCTCGCCACTGCGTGAGGCCCGTGTCCTGCCGGTCGCTGCAGAGCCACAGGGCCTGCAGCGAAGGAGGAAGCTGTGTGCAGTCCAGGCAGGAGCGAAGCTGGGTGCAGGCAGAGCAGGCAGCGGGAGGCAGCAAGGAGCCACTGCTAGCGAGCGACGAGCAGAGCACGGCAGCTCTGCTGTGAAGGTTTCTGCAGGTGTCGTGACAAAGAAGAGCTTCAGGGAGGGCGATGCGGTGGCTTTGCAAATGCTCAGAGGCTGCTTCTCCCAGGTGTGGAGCCGGGCAGGAAAGAGCGTGAAGGGGCTTGTTGGAAATTGGACAGGAGAGTTGGCCTCTGTTGCATGGGAGGTGATGGGTGGAGGAGAGGTGGATAATGAAGGGCTGGGAGGGGGAAGATGAACAGTCCACAACTGGGGCACAGAAAAGAGGGTGCCAGGGAGGAGCGTGGGGCAGAATGATGTGGTCTAAGCCATTGGCCAGCACAACAATTTTTGCAGCAGCCCTCTGGATACAAACCAGCAGATCAAGGAAACCTTCGCAAGGCGTGGACATTGTTGGGAAGTAGGAATCCATGGAGAAACGATGATGAGCCCTCAGATCACAAACAGACAGGCTGGACGACGCCAGTTTTACCTTCAAACCAATTTCTTGACAATCATCTCTCCCCTGGCACCCCAGCTGGTCCCCGGGGCCTCTGTGGGTCCATGTCTGCTTGATGTCTCCCTGGGATGGGCCTGGTTGCCTGCTCCATCTTTGGATGTTCCTTATGCTCTGTGGAGTGGAAGAAATTTCTAAAATTGAGAAGAATCCATAAGTTGTCCAGGAAAAAAAAAAAAAGCCCAGCTATGTTATGTCTCCAGGGCTATGTTCATACATCGAGCAAGTTATGAAAACCAGCTCTTTGGGCTGGTTCATTGACTGGCAGGAATTAGCGAGCCAAGTCACTGCAGGGTTGGCAATTAGCTGCTGTGTAAGTGTTTTTGTAGAATCAAATTTCCAGCACGAGGGGAAGAGAAAAGAGTTTGTAAAGCAAGCCGTCCCCTCTGCACGGGAGCTGGGAGGGCAGGGGGAGAGCTGCAGCTCCTAATCCTCTGAGGAAAGGGATTGTGCCTCAAACAAATATGACTTGGGTCGCCTCTTCTGAGAGGTAACACCCCCAAATCCTCCTTCCCGCAGTACTGGGGAGCTCACCTGCCCTGGGAGCTGTGCTGTGCAATTCTGCTTACAGCTGGAGCAGCAGCATTCAGCATTTGCCTGTCTTTTGCACACTAATAAAGAGAAGAGGGGGGCAAGCAGCTGTAAAACCAGAAAAACGTAACTGGAAAGCCCCTGCATCAGCAGCACCTGCGTTTTTTCCTTTTCCCAGACATGCGTCCTGGGGGAGGGTTCCCTTCCCTGTGCAGCTGGTCTGTCCCTCCCTGGCAGCCCCCCCGCCGAGCTGAGCCACGAGCACTTGTGGGGAAACAGAGGTCTTAAAGACATGAGAAAATAAGGCAGGAGGGAAGAAAAGAGTGACCTCGAGGAGCCCCTCACTGCGAGGAAACCCCCGGGGTGAGAGCTCAGTTCTCTGCCACCAGCACGTGAGCACAGTCGAGCCCATCAGCGCGTGGGGCTCGGGTACAGCACCACGGGCTCCTCTTCCCTCCTCGGTTGTCCCTGGCCGTAGGAAGAAGCTGGGCATGGGCCGGCGGGACGAGAGGATGGGCTTGCAGGGGCCATAGGGAATGCCAGACCTCCAGCCATAGGAAATCGAGGTTCGTTAGTTCCACTGCACGTAGAACAACTTGCTCAAGGAGCCAGGGTTTCAAGCTGAGCGCGTCCCTTTAAGCTGCGTCTGGGGGACCCTTTGATTTGGTTAATTAGACGCGAAGTTTTTCTGTGCTGTGGGAGGCCGGGTATGTGCTGAGGAGCACAGCTATCCTGGGTTTACTAATGAGATAATTTATTGTGGCTGTCTGAGAAGGCTGAGTGTACACAACTCCACCCGCACACACACCACCCACTCCAAGCCCTCTGCTCCCAGCTGGAGAGCCCTCGGCACCCGAGGTGGAAGTACCGTGTTAGTCTCCCTGCGCAGAGCCCTGCCGAGGAGCCATCCTCCCCCCGCGGGACTTGTGCAGCCGGGCCCCATTTGCGTCTGAAATATCCCCCCAACAGTTTTCACTGCCTCCCTGGCAAAACTTCCTAATTCCCCTATTTTTCAGCCTAAATTTGATCTTTGATTCAATCAAGTAGCTTCGTCCCTGCCTGCTTTCCCTCCTCCAGAAGATCCCTCCTTACATAGTTCAAGTGTTAGGGCTTGCCTACACTTGAAGGTTAATTTTGGATTAAGGGACATATAAATCTGAAAGACAGTAGCTAATTCCTAAATAGTGATGGAAAGATTTACCCCAAACCAGTCATTTCTGAATAAGCTGGTGCAGCGGCTGGGCTGCACGTTCCCTCCTGTTAGCAGCAGGATCAGGTAAGACAAGGTCGGTAAAAAGCAGGTCTGTTTTTTCCGACTGCTTTTTCCCCATTGCTCTAAAATCAGGTAGTAATCTCCCCCTTCAGAGTTTACCTCACTTAAATCCTCACGCTGTCACAGCCGACATGTGGCTACAAAGAGATCTAGGAATTCCCTAAGTTTGGATTGGAAGAGGTTATTTCACGGGTAAGGAATCCAATGCCTGGCCTCCCCGGGTCTCCTCCCCATCTCTGCCCCGCCATCGGGCGACAGAGCGACGGTCTGTCGTTACCGGGCTGCAGTTCCGCAGGGCGTTTGCTGAGGGGAACGGTGCACCCGCAGGTGACATGTTTCCACAGAAGCCTTCTCCAGGCGGCCGTGCCACGCTGCGGCGCGTCCCTGCCCCGTCCCCGCCACGGGCCACCGCCAGCAGTAGCCATCTGGAGATGCTGACGGGGCCTCCTGCCTCCCGAGCTGCAGGTTTGTGCTCGGAGAACCCTAATTACTGCATGCAGGGGCAGATCTGGGCAGTGCTCTGGGTGTACCTGAATTTAAGTTATTTAGGTTAACAGCAAATTGCACGGGATGGTTGCTCGGGGATCTGGGCAAACTATTCAAAGCAGAAGAAAGCGTCTGATGAATTAGCCAATATTTTTGTTTGTGGACAATCCCGAAAAAAAAAACAAACCAAAACCTCCAGTTCTTACCAATGTGTTTGCTACTCAAAATTACTCCATGAATCATTTATGGCTGAATGTATTGCAGTCAGTGGGTTTCTCATGTCCTACTTTTATTTTCATCTTTGAGCTTTGGCTGGTCCTAATCTTGCTTGTGCCGAGTGGCTAATTTCAGTCTCCCAAGTCCATATGGAGCTTTCAGGTCAGATGTAAATACGCAAGCACCATTTTTTATCCTGTAAAGTTTTTTGCAAGCAGAAGTTGCAATTGAAAAATGATATTAAAAAAAGATCAAGCAAGTTGCTAACACTAAAAGGGATTCACAGATTTTTCATGAGCGAAGGGGCACGTTTCCCCGCAGTCCTGCCTCACTGCCATTCCCCCAAGGGACGCCAACGCGGGAGTGTCACAGGTAGGTGACAGTCGATGGCGTCACCACCGCGGCGTGGCACGCAGCGCTATCTCGCACTGGATGCCACAGGCTTTGAGCACGCTCTCCCCACACAGACCCCTCGCTGTCTGCATCCTTCCTCAGTCTCTTTTCAGCCAAAATACACGGCCTGAAATGAAGTGACTGTACTGCAAGAGTCAGAGATGAGAAAAGGGAGGAAGAAAAAACGGTGGCGTCTGACTGGAGGAGCTGCAGCTGGCGAGACGTGACTGCACGGGAAGGGAGGCAGCACTACTGAGTGCCGTTCCAGCTTTCAAGTCTTGTGCTCCCAGGATCTACATGCCATTTCTTGGATGTGGTTTGCCCCGAGGGCAATCTCAACAGCTGTGAAGTTTCAGCAGACAAACAGTGTAGTTTTCAATAAATTTCACTACGCAAACGAAAGGATTTTAACTCATTCATGCTAGCCCGCTTCTGGTCTGAACGCTGTTCCGCGCCCAAATCCATTCATGTCATGAGCATTTCCTGTTTGAACTCCAGGGCCTGACTGCTGGAGCACACCTGAGCTAGACGGTTCTGCTCTGGCTTTCCGGAGAGCTTTTCCCCTCCAGAAGAGCTCCTCTAAGCCTTGCCCACGGGTCCTGGGAGGTGTAGGTGCATCTCTGCATTTACCTGTGCCACTTAAACACACCCTCGTGACCCGCGGGCGGAGGAAGGTACCAAATGCGGAATGTGGATGCCCTCATCTCCTGGTGCGGAAAGAGGAGGCAGTAGAAAAAGAAGATCCCCAGATCTCCTCTTTCCCCGTGGAAATGCATCTCAGAAGTTCAGTCTCCCTTGTACCCACACATCCAGAAGCAGGGCTTGCACACTCGGAGGCATGTTCTGATCCCAGCTGAAGGCTGATGCCATTAGTTGTAACTTAAAGAAGGGCTTTTGTGTCCCAAAAGTCAGCCCTAGTCAAGACATTCCCCCTTCCAAAACACCTGCGGTGCATCCTCAGATCATGAGGACGACAGCTCTGTGAATTCACCTGCTAAATACGGGACAAGATGGCGAACCTGAGCCCGGAGATTTTGTTGTGTTTTCTTCACGGCCGCAGAGCACCCCGTAAGCAATGCAGCTAAAAAGCCAGCGCAGGTTGGTTTGGTGTGTGCCTGGAGGATCTGAGCAATGGGACAGTGCCCTTCGCTGCCTCGCTCCGGCTGGGATCTGCCAGGCGGTTTCAGGGAGCCCAAAGCAGCGAGCTCACAGCGCCTGCAGACGACAGCGGTGCCGAGTGGGCCCTGGAGGGACCTCACACCTTGACACGCTCCCTGCTTTGCCTGCGCTGTCCCAGGCAGTGGGCTTGGGGCTTGGGATTCCTCCTCACCCAAAGGTCTCCCCAGAGGCCGTTCCCCTCTGCTCTCCCCTGCCCAGCTGCTCCCTGGCGGGTCTGGTTTGCCCCTCTAGTGCAGCCCCGCAGCGCACACCTGGGGGCGGAGGGTCCCCAGCACCGCTCCGGGAGCGCTGCCGGCTCCGAGGCGTCTGCAGGGAAACAAGGTGTGAGCCCTAACAGGCAAGCGAGGACGGGGCTGCGGGTGAGGCAGAGGCATCCGTGACCTTTTAGGAGGCCGTTAGCACCAACCCACGAACAGCTACTGCTTTGAACCGGAGTATTACAGTAACCGGCTGCCCCATCTCCCCCTTCCCAGGCAAAGACAGCCCGGCGGCAGCCAGAGAGGTCTCGTGCAGCCTGTACGGCGACAGTTCACAGCCACCCGTCATTTGGGGACCTTTGTCTCAGCTCTCCAAAACGTCTTGTGAGTTTTAATCACCACATTGCTCTCCCTGCCCTACGGAGGCTCTCCAAGCCATCAGCTTCCAACATCTCGGCCAGCAACTACATTCTGGAGGCCACCTTTTGGTACCTCCTCTTCCCCTTGCTTCCCTGGCAAATGCGCATGGAAGCCCGGTCTTGCTCTCTGGTTTGTCAAGACTTCTGCTGAAATGCTTTTCTTTCAGCTGCAACCTCCACCATAGAGTGCTGAGCTCAGTGCAGAGACCATCCACAGGTTCCTCTGTAGGAACAGTGCCCGCTTTTTGTCTGGCCTTTGCAAAATCAGTGGCTTGAGGAAACACTGCAGCTCTCTGCAAAGGCTGGGCACTGTGTTTGCCACGCCGGATCCATTCCCAGCTGTGTGCAAGCTCTCGTGGTGCTCCTTTTAGACTGTTCTTCAGACTCTTCAGTTTGGTCTCTGGGTGCTTCCCCGGGTCTGAGGCTTCTACACTGAGTTTGTGGTCATGCAGTCTCGGAGTTCAGCAATTGCTGTCCAAGAGGAAGTGGAAGAACGTCTTGGGAACTGAACTCTGCCACAGTCTGGCAGGCAGCTGATTGCAGTGACATTTGTTAGTGGCAACGCAGTGTGGGTCACAGACATGTCCTTCCCCACAGCATCTAGGGTAGCATAAGCTCCAGACTGCAGGGCACTGCATCACTGCTGCAAAAACGGTCAGCTGTGAGCTGTGAGCGCTTCTTTGCATCCCAGTGAGCACCAGAGAACACTAACACCGACCAAACCCCACAGCTCCACGATCTCTCTTCTCAGTTATCTCCCCTGGACTGAGTCGACTTGCTCTCCTGTCATTCTTCCCTCCTGGCTCACATCCTCACTGTGTTCACGTGGCTTCATTCAGCCAGAGCCCACAGCACTGCCCTGATGCTGGGCAGATGCCCCGTGGATGCCTGGTTCTGCTCACCCGGCACCACCCAGCCCAGCCGCTTCGCTCCCAGCCGCTTCGCTGCCGTGCGCGCAGCCGCCTCCCCAGATGTGGGGAGTGCTCCGTCCTGGCTACTGCTGGCCCTGGCTTGGCAAGCTGGCCTGCGCGTCCCTGGGATGGACACCTTCCACTCATCACGGGAAAAGCACGCCGCAGGATGATGCCAAAGCAACGCGGAGGGGCAGGAGGCCCAGCCGTGGCGCGGCTGAGCCGAGAGGGGCTGTGGGAGCGGTACCTGCTCCAGGGAGGTGCTGAGGAGGGGGGAGAGGGAGGGAGGTGAGGGGCTTGGCTGCTCTGAGCAAAAGCGTGCGTGAAGAAAAGCCTCGACCCACACCCTGAATTCCACAGCTCAGCTCCGGGGACAGGGGGAGGGAGAGAGGACAGGACGGGACATTTCCAGCAGACCCACGACTTGTTGGTAAAAGCCTCATCTCACCAGCCCTGCCTGCCTC
>NW_010518787.1:0-380 GCF_000687285.1 Phaethon lepturus | reverse complement strand
CCGGGGGCCGGCTGCACGGCCGGGCACAGGGAGTCCGGGCAGGGAGTCTCGCCCTTTTGCTCAGGTGATGAACGCAAGCGCTGGCGATGTGCAGCCGGGTCCATGCCGCCGCAGGGGCTCAGCCATGGGTCAGCCCCCTTCCCCGTGCGCCAACGGGGCCTCAACCACCAGCTCCTCGCAGCCAGTCGGGGCTGACACCTCTCGCCAGGAATGGGAGCTGGCTCCCCAGCGTCTGGCTCCTCAGGTGAATTGTGGCGTGCCCTGAGCCTACGCCAGGAAAATGCCAGCAGATCAAACTCCGTCTCAGGCCAAGAGCCACGAAGATGGATGTGTTTTCCTCGCCTGGCTTATCTCGCAGGCAGTGCACCTCACCGGAGCCC
>NW_010518786.1:620-2513 GCF_000687285.1 Phaethon lepturus | reverse complement strand
GCTCGCCCTTGAGCCCGGCCGTAGCAGGTGACAGTCTGATCCAGCAGGCCTCATCTGCCACAGCCTGGGCGAACACCCACGCAGGGGTGGCACTAACAGGGTGACTGATCACCCTGCCCATCTCTTGAGGCCCTCATCCCTCTTCACTACCACATGGAGACGGAAAACTCACCAATGGCTTGGACAAGCTCTGTCTTCATGGCAGCTTTTGTCCTATTCTTCCCAGCAACTTCACCACCTGTGTAATGTTTGTAGTGACAGGCTCTTAGACCCCCTTCTTTCTTCCCTCTTCCTGCGTCAAATCCACCCCCTGCCACTGCATCATCGCTCATTGTGGATGACAAAACCCTCATGAATGGAGTGACTTCTCTGGCAATGACGTTTCCTGTGAAATGTGCACCCTGGAGTGAATTTGGGAGACTAAAAGACTTTGCCCTTTGCTTTTGTCAGGTTTCCTCCCACTGTGGATTGGGAGCTGGCACTCCACTGCTGGCAGACACTTCCCCTGTAAGGTGTGACCTGCGAGAGCAGAGGGGGGTTGCTGTGGGGAGGGTTGTGAAGCTGAGCCCTTCCCGTGGGATCCCAGAGTAAGGATGGTCGTACCAAGTGTTGAACTGTCCTTATGGTGGTGGTGTGGTTGGCCCAGCCACGCAATCTGCAAACAGTGAGATGATGGGGAGAAGAGGAAAGGCCAAATCTCTGCTCTCCTGCTGCTTTGGGGTGGCCAAAAAGCATATGGAGGTGCTCATGGAGCTGCTGGAACATCAGAGGGGCTCTGTACTGACACCTACAAGGCAGATGGCTTCATATCTCCCTGTCACTCCACTGTCTCAGTGGGTCAGAGGGAGGGCCTGAGGCAGGGCAGGGTGTCCCAGCACACAGCAGCTCTCATCTCCACAGGATGAGGTCCTTGTGCTTTGTATGTGGAGCAGTGTGGCCTTGCATGGGAGCCTGGGGAGCTGCTTGGCTGGAGGCAGGGGTTTTCCTGCAGCAGTGGAGGAGGGCAGATCCCAGCGCTGCCCCACAGAGGAGAGAGTCTTATTGGACCCACTCCCCTCTCCCATCTGTGTGCCCACCCCACCCTCTCCAGGCTGGTGTCCTCCCCCCAGGCAGAGTCCAGATCCTTTCGGGGTGGTAGGAACTCCCAGATCTTTCCCTGCCCACTTCTCCAGAGAGATGTGGTCATGTACATGCCCGCCCGGCCTCCCGCCACCACTGCCCGGAGCCTGCCTGTGCCTAGAGGGCCTGAATCTCTGGCCGTTTTTCTGTTGGAAGTGACTTCCCAGCTCATTCATGGTTGGGGATTTCTGTGAGCCAGACAGGCAGCCGCAGCGCCCCGGGGCAGGGGGGACCTGGCTCAGCTTTCCAAGGCAGGACCGGGAAAGCTGCTGAATCCAGGCCTCAGGGACCAGCCGAGGTCTGAGCTGGTTGTAACCGTTGCCAACACCTCCCACTGACTGCATTTCAGTCCGGCGACTTGTCAGCATCTGTCTCCTCTCGTGACTGTCCCCTTGGGCTCCCAAGGCCCGGGGGCTGCCCCTCTTCCCCCTCTGCCCCCACCTGCCCTCTCCCTGGGGACGAGCCAGCGTGCCGAACAACTCTGGCTGTGGGATCCATGCCGGAGCGACAGCCTTCCCGTGCCGCCTGCTAATTATCTGTTTGGATTTGTGCTGTATGGCTGTGTTAGACACCCTGGTGCATGTTCTGTTTGCTTCCCTAATTGCTGCCAAGCGCCGAGATGCTGGGTTTAAGTTTTTTCCTTCTTTCCCCTCCTCTTCTCCTGCTTTCAAGTGAATTTAACACACATCCAAGCATCAGAGGCCCAGCTCCTCTGTTGGGCAGCGTGAACGGAGGCAGCAAAGGCTGCATCCGAGGGGGGAGCGGCGACAGACT
>NW_010518786.1:0-234 GCF_000687285.1 Phaethon lepturus | reverse complement strand
GAGCATCCTCAGAGCCCACGGAGCTGGGCCATGAGCATCACCAGCCGGGCTGCTCCTCCCTCGGTGCCCCTCCGTCAGGGCCTGGCCATCTCCATCTCAAATGAAGCAGCTCAAATATTTGCATTTCTTTTATCTTGGGTCTAGGGGGGAGCTGGCAATGGAGAGGGTCCTCAGGTCCCATCAGCCACCGCCGGATGGACGTGCCAGTCATCCCTCAGGGCTCGAGGACCGTGT
>NW_010518785.1:0-6861 GCF_000687285.1 Phaethon lepturus | reverse complement strand
GAGCTGGGCACGCAGCGAGGCACGGGTAACGCTGCCGAGGGAGGGGGAGCATCCAGAACCGCCGTGCAAATAAAGCAGAGCCTCTAAAGAGAGGGAGCAGGAACCTTTGCTCCAAAATATACCCGTGTCCCCCTCTAATTGCTAGTATTAAGCCATAAAATTTTATGTTTGCAGTCTCTCCTTTTATGTAAGACTCCCTGTTTACAATCACTTAGTGCAAGCTGCCAGGCCTGGTATTAAAATATACTATTCAATTAATGTGGGAGGCCAGGGCGGCGCGGGGGAGCGGGAGGCGGCGCTGCGGGATGCTCTTCCAGCCAGGAGACGGGAAACACGCTGACCGGGACTGGCTTTAACGGAGGTGAAACTTGGCAGCTCAGCCAGGGATGGAGCGAAAGCAAAACCCAAGACTGGAATGACCTGGAGACGAGGAGAAAATCTGGATTCAGATTTGGCCCCTCTCTAAACAAGAAGCGTTGGGGACAGGGTTTTTTTTCCTTGGTGAAAAAGGTTTGTCTAGAAGCAGGGGCACCCTTCTGCTTTGCTTAGGGGCCCTGAGGTGGAGGCCACGCAAGAAGCAGCCAAGTTTTGCCACCAGGACAGAGGTTAGCCATTATTTTTTTCAACAGGAGCCGCTGTAGGTGTACTGGAAAGTGCTGTCCTCTTCTGAGCCACAGCTGCCTCTTGCTTAGGGCGGCTAAATTATCAAGGGCTCCTCTTTCAAGATGAAATCTTAAATCAAAGTCTCGATCACTATTGGTCACTGAAGACCCCGCAGTGCTTTTCTAATCACAGAAGTGGAAATCCACTATCTAAATCAAATCCTGGTTAATTAAATTCCCAGCATTTAACTCAGCATTTTCACCTTATTCATTTCCTGACCTGCATCTGTTGTACAACGTGGTCCGGGGAAAGCTGCAGTGTGGGACGTGGGGAGGAAGCCTCTCCAAGGGGCTGCACGTGCATGGTGGTTGCGAAATCCATCCGTGAAGCTTGTGAGGCACGGAGAGATCCACCACAAGTGAGCAGTGAAATGGGCTGCATGAATCCAAAGGAAGTTTGAACATCTTATCTGAATGGCAGCAGTCCTGCGTCATTTTTGCCCTCTTTAATGAAAAAATATGTGTTTCAGGGAGATACTGGCATGTCATTAAAAGTAACAGAGTGAATAATGCTGAGATAACCGGGTCAGACAAGTGGTGGGTGTAAAGCCCAACCTGATTTCCGTATGGGGAACGCAAGACACCTGGGTTTTGCTCCATGCTCGCCTACTGAGGCTCTGGACTTTGGACAAGGAGTTATTTTCCTTGCTCTGCCTCAGTTTCCTCACCTACGAAACAGCAACAACCCCCCACCATCAACCTTTAACTGCCCTTTCGTAGGCACCGAGAAGTGCCAAAGGGACAGTGTTCAGTGCTCCCTGAGCTCTCCTCAGCCGGACAAACCTTGTTGCGTGCAGAGCAACGAGCTCCGCTTTCCACAAGGGCTGAATAAGCCATGTATGAACTTAATGTGGTGCCCAAGCAGAACGGGAGGGAAAAAGTGGGTCCACCACCCGCTCTGATGCTCAGGGTTAGCCGAGGACTTTGCACAGCTCGGACCCCCTCAGCCCGCTCTCAGCAACATCTAACATCAGAAGTGATGCCCAGCACAAAAGCCGACCGAACACAGGGCCGGGCGGGGGATGAAGCCTGGTTTTTGCCGCATTTTAATCCAGCCCGACTCTTCCTCGTTGCCAGGATCCCACTCAGCGTCTCCTCTTTGACCGGACCCCATCTGGCTCGCCTCCTTCCACCCCGCTGCAGCCAGCTTCCCCCCTCTCCTCCCTGGCTCCGCACCAACAACGCGCCCGACTATTAACTGAATTCGCCAGTCTCTAAAATTGGGACTCTGACGGGTAATGTCTTAAATCTGAGGCCCTCCCTGGATATTTCCATATTTCGGAGGTTTAATGCATTGTATTTAATGTACTCAATTTGGAAGCCAGCAGGCAATGCAATTTTCAGGTGCACACAATGTGAATAATGAAAGTCTCTCAGTCCCCAGCTCTCAATCCACCTGAGTCCCTGGAACTGCATTAGAGGAAGAAGAGAGGAGGACTGTCCAAATGAAACTCAGCAGCTGAGGGATAACGGGCAGAAATGAGTTGAAGGCTGATGGATGAATTTCGGGTGTCTCAGCCAAGCAGGAGAACATGCTGTACCGAGCACACACTGGGCACACCACCTCCGGGAGACATTTAACTGGCCTTAATAATGTTGGCGTCTCTTAATGAAAATAGTCTGTTCCACTTAATAAGTACAATGCACTCTCGAGCCATCAATCTACCGAACGCGGGGGCTTTCGGCAGGCAGCGCCGGGCAGGCTCAGCTCTGCGCCGGAGCTGACCCCGGCGGCATCGGGGACGCTGGTTAGCGTGAAGGCAGCCGAGGGGGCAGATACATTAGCAGCCTGGAGGTAAACCACGAGATGGGCAGAGGAGAGCATCCTTCCCTCCAGTCCGTTTCCAAATTAACCCCAGCTTCTGCAGAGTAATCGCCAAGTCCACCAACGGCGTGATTACTCCTATTATTTACGGGTGCTCCTGCTGTGACCATGGCCCCTGGGAGGAGGGAGCCCTGCTAAGGCGGGTACAGAGCGAGTAGGAAAGGGTCAGCACCGGAGAAGCTCATGCTGAAGGGCTGGGATGGTGCGAAGCCCCGCACCGGGTGTGCCGCCTCGTTCACGTCCCATTAACTTTGAACCTGCAGGAACCCGCTCTGCGGGTGAAAGCGAAGCCACGTCCCTTGGTTTCCTCACCTAGTGCAAAATGAAGATTAATTTTAGGCAGGTATTAAACCCACAGAGACTATTAACTCCATCGCAATGGAGTGGAATAAACATCTCAGGGTGCATTATCTGCATGGGAACCTCATCCTCCGGGGAAAAAGCAATAAGCAGAGGAAAATACTCTCCCGGGGAACACGTGGACTGAAGCAAGAGAGAGATGCTGGGGTGCAGAATTAGCCAAAGATAAAGGACCTGCACCTGACGGAAGAGGAGTTCTATGGGAAACAAGCCCCCCAGCACAACAGGATCTCAGCCCATAATTGGGACTGCCAGGCACCAACTTAATAACGTCAGTAACAACAACGTTAATAATGAATTCGCTAGAGTGGGATTTGCCTTCGCTGTGCAATCAGGTCCTTCAAAAAGCAAGACTGAAGGGAAATTGAAACTACTGAGCAAAGTGATAGTCTAACCTCCCCCGTAACTCGCTCGGTTATCATGATGTAACTTAAAATCTGCTTTAGCAATTACATTCCTCACAAGATCTGAAGTGGTGGAAAGAAGAATTATAATGATAATATTAATATACAGTCTCTTCCTAGCGAGAGTAAGTCATTAGGCAGTGCGCAGAAAAGATGCATAGGCAGAAACAGATGGAAAAAGAGCTACATCAAGAGTTTAAAGGGAGGCTTACAAAAAAGAAAAAAAGCTGCAAATTCTAAGTGGATTATGGAAGGCAGGCTGCAAAGGGAAAGCAAGAACTGCTCTGTGCCATGCAGGAAAAGGCTGTTCACACATGGCCTGTGAAAAGGGCGGATGGATGGTGGGAAAGACGAGCATCGTGGATGCGTGTTGCTCCATATAATTTCAGTTGCTGAAGAGGTGGCTATGTCTCAGGGGCTTGTCCAGGCTCTTTCTTCTCAACTCAGACAGAGCAGTACCTCTGCCAGGTGATGCAGCCTACCGATGGCAGACGGGCAGCAAAAATTAGGTGGGACAAATCTCAGTCTAGTAGTAAAATCCATGAGGATGCACCGGGCTTCCTGGGGGGAGTCTAAAATCAGTGTAGTCAAACCCACCACCGTCATTTTCATGGGTACCCTGTGAGGAGAACTGATGTGTTTTCATCCAGGACCAGCAAAAAGTGAGGGAATCAGACCTTTAAAAGCACACAGGGTTTTTCTCTCCTTCCCCCCAAAGTGTAGGCACGTCTTCCAACTGGCTCGTGTCTATCAGCCCATGGGTGAGCTCATTAAAATCAGCAACGCTGTTCCCGCTTTCGTCTTCGTCCAGCTCTTTGCACCTCTGCCCGGTGACGAGGCGCCCAGGTACCTGCCGAGCACTTGCTGGGCTGCTCTTCCTCTCGTTCCCAGCTAGAAGGAGCCTTGATCTCGCACACAGCCCTGCACACACACACACACACACAACCACCGGCAGCCCTGCCGAGCACTTGCTGGGCTGCTCTTCCTCCCGTTACCAGCTAGAAGGAGCCTTGATCTTGCACACAGCCCTGCACACACACACACACAACCACCGGCAGTGAAAAACAGCGGCGTCGAGTTGTCCCTGGTGCTTGTGATGCTTCCTCCGAGCCCGCTGCAGGCACAAGGAGGGCAGCGGGGGAAGCGGACTCGCCCCCCGCGCCCAGGTCTTCAGCGGTGCCATCGGGGAGAAGCAGCGATGAAAACAATCTGCTCGCAGCGAGCCCCGATAGTTCCCGTGGGGAGGGACAGCCCTGCAGCCCACCCGAGGTGACCTCCTCACCCGCTGGGCTGCACAGCTGAACGCCAGTTACCACTCCGGATCTTGCCTCTGTATTCCAGTGCGTGTGATTTTAATGATTCTGGGACTCCAGCGCAGCCATTTCCCCTTCCCTGGCTGCCCTCGAGGAGCCGTAAACCTGGCAGTTTCATCAGCTGTTTACAAGAGCTGGGTTCACACCGAGCCCCACGCTCGAAAGCAGCTGGGCATGCTTTGGAAAAGCAGGCAAAGAGCAATTGCAATAATTATTTTTCTTCTTTCACTCCTCACGGAAGCAGCAGAGATTCATTACACACAACATTAATTAAGAATCTGCAGCCTGTACCTGCCCATGACCCTCAGCAGTGGCCACGGAGCTCAGCCAAGGCATCTCCAAGGGATGCTCACCACGGCCTTGGGTATCTTCTCGCTTCATATATTTGACAAAATAAATCGCGGCGCTCCCCGGCTGAGCACCCCCGGGAACTCAACGGCTGGAGGATGACAAAAAGTACACAAAACACACAAAATCCACATCCTCGCTGCACCCCGGCTCCTAAGCGGAGAGGGGGACCACGGGGGACAATTCGGCACGGGGAGGCCACCGCTGCGATCAGGAGCTCCTCCTGCGGATTTCACGCGGCTTGGGAGGAGGAGAAGCCTCCCGGCAGGACACGGCAGGTGATATTTTCGTCATGTGAGTGAGAGGGTGGAGACCTCCTCTGCCACACAATCAGCCGTCTTAATTTTTCAACCTGCTCCGCAATCAGCCAATTGATATGCAATTATCTCCAAAGCACTTAGCTATACATTACTCCCTTATTGTTATCTTACTGGTTTTTTTGTGTGGTTCCATGCCAGATAACCTTAATTTTTCCACATTTGTTCCAGAGTATAATTATTTGTTTGCAATCATTGCCTGTTAGATAGACGAATACTGCAAAGAAACAAACATTTTCTCTTCATAACGCAGTCCTGAAAAGTTCTAATACGTTATTTGATCAAATAATCCTTGCCATATCAAAGCAATACAATTTTCCCCTTCAAAACGATGCATTTATTAAAATGTAAAGTAGTCTGATCATATTGGGAGTGAAAAATAAAAATATTATGGTCTTTTGCAGGAAAATATTGCATATTTATTTTGCATGACTTCACTGGAATTTTAATTCAAGCCTTTATATATTTATTTCCCTTCTCTGCCAGCTAGGGACTAAATCTAGTTGGTTTGATTTTTTTTTTTTTTAAAAGCCATGTGTTCAGGACTTTAAATTTGTTTTTAAGAATTGCTTTTGGCTTTTGATTTACGGCAGAGATCCTTTTTTATGCAGAATAAGATCCGTGCAGGAAACGGAGCGTGTCCTGCTGCTGGAAATGGAGGAGCTGGCTCCGAGGGGGTTGAGCTGCTCGGAGTAAATTCCCATCGTTTTGATGGGAATTTAGGCAACGGATGGACTTCTGCAAGGGCTGCACTGGTCTGGACCCTGTGAGCAGCACTGCGTTACATGGACTCAAGCTTTACAAGCTTGAGGCATCCATTGCTCTCTGGCTCCAAGGAGAAAGAAAGAGATGCAATTCCCAATCCAAGCGTTCAGATAAAACCATGATTTACTCCCCCACCTCATGGGACCAGTTTGAAAAAAAAAAAATAAATCACAAGCGCTTTTAAAACAAGTATATTTTAGTGTTTTCTTTCTATTTCCCTTCCGAGCCTTGAGCTTTTAAGGGGTTGTATTTTAAAGCCTTCTCTCTGCCACTGCAGGAGACTGAAACTTTTAAAGATGATGCTTATCCCTCTTATTTACACAGCTCCGGGGATTTTCAGACGACGGCAGGTATGGGGTGACGGGGCTTCTCCTGATGGGGAAAGGTAGATCCACCGATGGGAAGACGCAGGTTGACCCCATCTCCCAGAGGTGTGACCCTTGGGGACAGACCAAAACATCGGCCCAAATGCCTCATTTTACAGATGGGGTGTGGCAGAAACCGTGACACCCAGCGAGTCCCTGATCTAATGCCACCTCTGCGCCTGCTCCCGCCTACAAGGTCACCCTGGGTCCCAGCACCTAGCAAGATTAACAGCTGCCTGCAGCAGAATTAATATTTAAGGAGGATGCCAAAACCACGAGGCCTGGGGTGTTAATAAATCTCCCTCTATCATGCCACTTCCAGGCAAGCAAGGTCTTTTTAATAGCACCGGTACTCACGAGCTGAATCTCCGCAGCAAATGGCTGACAGCTTGCTTTGCAGCGTGAACGTTGCGTTGCTTGAGCACCACAGAAGCGCAGCCAGCTCTGGGGCGGGACACAGGGGCGTTTCAGATGACAGATGACACCAAGTTGGGTGGGAGTG
>NW_010518784.1:708-1731 GCF_000687285.1 Phaethon lepturus | reverse complement strand
GGACGCTTTAGCCCCGGATTAGGAATGAGCCTTTGGTTTAGAGATATTTATTTGCTTTTTATCATAATGGGAAAAAAATGAAACAGCAGATAGAAGAGGAAGGAAAAAAACCCCAATCTGGGTCAGGATCTCACACTAGCTAGTTCACTTCACAGTTTAAGTAAATAGTTCTCATCCCAAAACCCTTCAGGGTCATATAAATGTGCCTCTTCGCATGGAAGAGACTATTTTGATAGTAGCTGGGTGCCTGATGAATTTGCAACTTTCCCAAACTGTCGGTGTCTAGAATGTGACTTGGTTTTTCACAGTGAGATATAAAATCCTATCAATTAATCTAACTTTTATTGCACCTCTGGGGCATGAACGTGATGTTATTTAAACAAATGGTTCCCATTACCTTCAATTATTTTATAAATGTTTTTCCGTGATTTATAGGCTTCTATTAAACGGACAATATACTTCTGTGCTCCTCGAGGGGGTAAACAGTAATCTAAGGGCTTGGGCTTGCTGATCTTTTTTTCTTTTTCTCCTTCCTTTTCCACATGCATAAGAGGCTGCCGTTTAATTAACGGGGAGGTGGGGAAGAGCCCGGCCAGACGCCCTGCTGACGGCTGCCTTCACCAAAGCCTGGTCCCCCCGCGGCGACGCGGCAGCTCCCTGCGCTGACCCCCCATTTGCACCGTACCCCGAGGGTGCTGCCCGCCCCGGTTACCTGGCCGGGCCCCCATCCGCCCTCCCCGGGAAGTCTCCCACCTTCCCGCTCCGAAAACCCTCGCGCTGCGGCAGGCCTAAGCAGAGGATGGTTATCCTTGACTTTTTCCAGCGTCTTTGCCCACCAGCTGCGCTCGCCCGGACTCCAGCGAGCTCCGGCCGGGCGTCTGCCGGGAGGGTTCTGCGGTGCACAAGGATGCAGCTCTGCTTCTGCTGGGGAAGGGACGGGGGTTTAATATTTTGCTCCTCTTCGATATGACCGAAGGAGTTCCTCCTGCCCGGCGTACCTCCCCGACCGATGGAGAAAGCTCC
>NW_010518784.1:454-669 GCF_000687285.1 Phaethon lepturus | reverse complement strand
AGCAGCCGCTACCCCCCTCATCCCCCCCGCAGCCCGAGGGTCCAGCAGCCCTGAGCCCCAGCAAGGCCAAACCCCCACCCGGGCTGGCACGGGGAAGGGACAACAGATCATTTTTTGCAAACCCAGGCCCTTCTCCCAGCGTTGTCATTCCGGGCTGGATTTCGGGGGAGGCCAGGGAGGGTCAGAGCAGCAGGACGAGCCAGCGATGCGGACGG
>NW_010518784.1:0-385 GCF_000687285.1 Phaethon lepturus | reverse complement strand
GCCACCCCGGCGCAGGACCCCATCCATCTCCCTGCCACGGCGTTCCCCTGCGAACCCTCAGCGCCGCACGCTGACAGACAGGACGGCAATTAAGTCCTCGCTGAACTAATTCACTTGAGCCTGTCTACATTTCAAACAGCTTTGGAGATAGGCTCTGTTTACAGAGCTTGCTGCCGTTTATTATTTTTCAGGGGGTGCTGCATGGAGCAGGGAGGGGAGATGTCATTTGGGGAAGATAAATAGGGCAGAAGACCCTGTAAAGACAAAGGGCTGAGCGTGGCCCCGCTCGGCCTCGGGACAGGGCGTCTCTGCAGAGGCAGCCAGGAGAGCATTTCCCTGCTCCCAGCTCTAGCTGAGGACATGCAAAGCTCAGTGCACGTGCCCA
>NW_010518783.1:1478-1788 GCF_000687285.1 Phaethon lepturus | reverse complement strand
CCCGCCAGCCTGCCCAAAGGCGTGCGGCAAACCCCGCGAGTGAAGGCAGGAACTGCAGGGCTGACGCCAGCCTCGAGAGCACCCTCGTCCCCCGGCTCCCTGGAAGCTGAGCGCCGCGGAAGGGTTTCCCGCGCCCAAAAGAGGCCGGAGAGCGCCCTGGGGAAGAAAGTGCCGGCGTCGGCATGCCAAACGCGCGCTGCCCGGCGCTCGGGAGCTGCGCGGTCAATTAGGAATTTCACTGAAATCTCAAGTTAGGGCCTCTTTTTTCTTTTTTTTTTTTTTTTTTTAAGTGACAGAATTACCCCGTGTT
>NW_010518783.1:1100-1377 GCF_000687285.1 Phaethon lepturus | reverse complement strand
AATTACGCCGTGTTACAGAGAAAGTGACAGGTAATTTGGGACACTGAGGATTTCTCGGGCTCTGTGGTTAATGGGGAGTTTAGCACCAATTCCTCTGTAATTTGCACTTCTGAGAAACCGCGTTATTATAAAGTCAGAAATCTCGAGGACTTTCAACTCCGGGATCTGCCAGGCTGCTGGTGACCAGGAACCGAGGAGGCCCGAGTCCACAGGTCACCCATTTCAATATCTGAGGCTGGGCGGCTTCCAAAAACGGCCGCTCCGACGGCAGAGCCGC
>NW_010518783.1:0-1009 GCF_000687285.1 Phaethon lepturus | reverse complement strand
CATTCAAATGTCTGATGCTGGGGGACTTCCAAAACCGGCCGCTCCGACGGCAGAGCCGAAAATTGGAGGTGACATTCAGAAGTCTCTGAAAATTATAACCCTGACTTCCTCCTTGAAAAGCTTATCTGAATCCTGGCTTATCCTTTGATGAGGTTACTGAAAAAGCATTCTGCTCCGAGTACTTGAAAGATAACGGGCAATACATGTGAGCCGGTGCGCGGCTCCCCGGGGGGAAAACACTATCGAACATGCCGAGCCGGGGACGCTAATTAAATGGCCTGAATTATGCCGGACGGTAAGGTCCCGGGGCGGCTGGGTTTAACTCCTGCCCGTCCTCGCGTGCCCGGAGCAGACGCGCGTGCTCATCCAGCCGCGATCCCGTGAGGACGTGCTCCGGCGCGTCCCGCTCCGGGAGCCCCTTGCGCGCACCTTGCCACGGGGCGAAGCCCTCGCGGCGCAGAACCGTGTTCCCCACCCCCGGATGGCGGCTGAGCCCCTGAGACCATCGTTAACTAAACCGATTGCGCCTCGACCGCTTCACTTCTGGCAGGAGGCTAAGCCGGGGCTCTGCCTAATCCACCCATCGGTAAAGACGTGGCCACGTGTGAATTTGCGCCGAACTTTAAGCAGATGCTTGGGTTGCTCGGACGCTAAACCCACGGTCCCGAGCGAGCGTCTACCCGAGCTTTAGGAAGAAAAGGAATGCGAGCGGAGACAGAAAGCCGGTCGCATCGCTGCGAGACGGTGAATTCGGTGATGCTTAATGCGCGGGCAAAGGGGCCCTGAGAACACACCCAGCTCTATTGGTGGGGGAAAATAGCGGGGCTTCCTTTATAAAGGGGTGGCAATCACAGCTCAGCGGGTGGAAGGGAGGGAAGACAACGCGCTGAAGTAGAAGTTGTCACGGCAAAAGCGGTGTGAATTACGGGGAGCCAAAGTTCTGCCCCCGGAACGGCCGCCGCGGTGCCGGGAAAACGGCTCTGGCGACGGGCTGGCGTCTCGGGTAGGG
>NW_010518782.1:0-1140 GCF_000687285.1 Phaethon lepturus | reverse complement strand
GAGGGAAAGCAGGACGGGATATTTTCCTGCACCGATGTGTCAAGGGGTTCTCTGGAAGCAGAGCCGGCAGCGAGGGGAGCCCGAGGGGACAGAAAGCACCTTGAGCGTTTGGCAAGGAACTTGAGTGCAAACATTAACACCCGTACAGAGAATGATTAATTACTATTTGCCTGCTATTATTATTTGTTTTCTACCAGCATCCTTGTTCTGGTTCTCTTCTGAATCCAACTCCTCATGCCAAGCCAGAGATATTTTAGGAAATGTAGATTATATAATATTTACATCTGTGCCACTTGTTTATTCCTCTCTGTCGCTTAATTTTATTACTGCTCCTCTCTCAGAAAAGCAATGATTTGCAGAGCCAAAGGCATGCTGCATGTTTTCAAGGAGGCACTAATTTTAATAATTAAAATGTTGCTGCCTTCCTTCTGCCTGGGCAGGAAAGGAGAGGGGCAGCGGGAGGGCACGGGGCTCTCATGCCCTCTCGTTGGGGAATCCCTTTCTGCACCAACTCGACGCTCCCCCAAAATACATCGGGTTTTCAAGCAGCAGGTGTGGCCCAGGGTCTGCGCCTTTCTCTTGGTTTCCTTGTCTGGGAAAAGGCAAGAGACGCCAGGAAGGGAGAGCAAGTCATTAGAGCATTTTTTGAGGGCTTGAGGGAGGAGATAGAAAACTTGTAGCGAAATAAAACTGCATTTTCCATGGGTCAGAATCACCTTTTCCCTTGACAAAAATCCACAGTTTAAAACAAAGACCAGGTTCTGCTCCTTGGTGTTGCCAGGGAGGAGCACCCAACCTGGAGGAAGGGCTGAGGATGGAAACGCTCTTCTCTCCACCGGGCAGCGCTGCCCGGGGGCCCCCAAACACAGCCCCGTCCCCGCGCTGGGCATGGGGTGCCAGCCCACAGCAAGGACGGGGACACTGACACACGGCCACCAAAACGGGGCTGCGCCGGCACCGCTGCCGCAGAGAGGCCGTCTGCAGGGATAAAGCCGCTTTGATCGAAGCCGTGTCCTCCAGCCCCGGAGCGGATGGGTGGGTGCGCAGGACGTCAGAACACAGTCAGTATTGCGCTTCCAGAGCGTGCCTGGAGGGCAAACGCACGGTTAAAGAAGCCTCCCGAAAGCCACCGGGTCCAGA
>NW_010518781.1:1219-1768 GCF_000687285.1 Phaethon lepturus | reverse complement strand
TCCCAAGTGACTCAAATTCCCTCCTCCAGCCCCTGCCAGCTCCCTCCTGCCCAGAAGATGCCAAACAGGAAGCCACAAACAAGCCAAGCAGATACCTTGCAACGCCGGAGCAGGAGGAGAAGGCTCCCATCCACCCCCCATCTCCATACCAGCGGCACCTATCACACCTCCCTGGCCACAGCCTTGGCCAACGCCTGCAAACCGACCGGTCCAGGCGACACCAGCCCGCGCTGACGGCACGGCCGTCTGGGCTTAGGTCACGCTGATTTTTAAGCAGGGGAGAGAAGCAGGGGAGAGGCCCTAAAGCAATCAAGGCAGCTGAGAACATCCCAGCACCACATCCTGCTGGCACTTCTTCATCCCAGCAAATTCTGTGTTTGTTTCAAGGATAAAACGATGAGCCGAACCTCCTCCGAGCTCAGTCTCGGCTTCAGAAGCACACAGCCTCTGCCTTAGCCCCAGAACCTTTTCCAGGTCTCCCACAGGAACACGGAGCCCCGCAGAGCTCCCAGCCAAAGCAGGCAGCCCCCGCTGCGCGGGGCTCCTGGG
>NW_010518781.1:354-1090 GCF_000687285.1 Phaethon lepturus | reverse complement strand
GTCTCCCAGCTGAGAGGCTCGGCAGCACAAGCGGTGAAGATAAACCCCCGAAGCGTACGCCCTCAAAAACCCTCTCGCTGCTCTTCGAGCTCTTAACCACACATCGAGACTTTGTTTTTCCCCAAAAAAATTTTGCTTTGTCACAAGCAATAAGCAACGGCTTATGACGGCCATCCTAGGGAAGACTGACAATGGTTCCCATCATGCGAGAGGCCAGTTCTCCAGGAAATTCTCCTTTTAAAATACAGAAGGTGAAAAGCGACATTTATCACAACAGCAGCAGAAAAAAAAGTATCCAAAAATGGTTGCAAGTTGCCCGTACGCAGTATTACAGCAAGTTCTGGGTATGAGAAATTTTACTTCAGAAGGACCGTTGAAGGCAAAAAAGAATTACGCTCTTGGCTTTACAAGGACACATCTTCAAATTTATCTTAGCTGGGAAGAATGAACAGATCTCCTTTTAAATTAGTAGGGGAACTCATCGTGCCCTCAGAGCACGCGCTGTAATTTCAGGGGGGATACGCTGTATCCTCCAGACATTGGTTTGATTTCCCTGTTTTAAGGTGGGGAGGGGGAAAAAAAAAAAAAGAAAAATCAAACTTCAATTCAACCTCAGTGCTGAACTGAAGACTGACGCCCGCACAGTAACACGCTCCGGGATGCGGCCCCGGACACACACGCTGCTAAACAACCCGAATTCGGGTCCAGTGGCACGGCAGGGCACCAAGGACGAGGT
>NW_010518781.1:0-323 GCF_000687285.1 Phaethon lepturus | reverse complement strand
GCGGCCCCCGGGCCGGGCTCTGCCCCGGCTCAGCACGCCCCTTGCAACGGGAGGGAGACAGACCCACCACCGGCGCCGCGCCTTTCGGGGCTAATCCTTGCGTGCCGGCAAGGTCACCCGACGGGGTCCCCCCGAACCACCCCCCTCTGCCTCTCCCACCACTTGGGAGGAGGATGGCGGCTCCAGCTTTATTTAGCATCGGTGCTATCGCCAGTTGGCAGCTCACAGGTAACATCTCAGTATCCTTTCTCCCGGTGTCAGAGGTGGTGGGGAAGATTAACTGCAGCCATTAAAGTTTAAAAAAAATATATTTTTTTGGTGGG
>NW_010518780.1:3873-4753 GCF_000687285.1 Phaethon lepturus | reverse complement strand
CCCCTGAGCCCTCTTGTGCTTTGGGGGGGAGAGGCTCAGCAAGTGTGGCTCCCTGCCCCGCCCGTCCTGCTCCATGGGGTGACAGTCGTGTGTTCCCACAGGAGCTGCCTTGCAGGATCCTGGCCTGGCCATGGCACACACCACACCCGTGACCGGTAAGGACACCCCCTCAGTCCGAATCCCACTGTCGTGCACCCCAGGGCTGGGACCCCAGGACCAGAGGTGATCCCATCTTGGTCCTTGCAAGCTGGGGGTCCCCCCCAAGGCCCTCCGTGGGTCAGGGAGGTGCTGGAGGGAGACTCAGGGCGGGGGTTTTGCCTTTGCAGATGATTTAGGTGAGTGGACCCCAGAGTACATGAGCAGCCGGTAAGTTTTGCGACAAGTTTTCGGGGCACCTCGGCCAGAGCAGGATCTGGAGCCTCAGGTGACTCAGGCGATTGGGGTCCCCCCTGCCCCTGCATGCCTGGACAGGCCAAATCCATCCTCCCTGGGGCCATGAGCAGGATTTGGGGTGCAGAGCTGTGCACTGTGAAGCAGTGAACCCCCCATGGGGATGCCATGGGGTCCAGGGGATGGGATGGGGTGTCTTGTTCTCCCTGATTGCTGCTCCATCCTCTGCCCTGAGGCATTTCTGGGCAGAAACATGTCAGAATCCGGCCAGTCCTGTCCCCTCCCCTGGTTCGGGGCAAATGGGGGTCACAGCAAGCTCTAGAGGGGTCTCACCAGGGACTTGGGGTCCTCCCATCCCGGGGCTGCCCTGATACCCTCCTCATCCCACAGAGATCATCGAAGAGGTCATGAAGGAGGATGGTTTCCAGCCGGATCCAGCCCCCATCCTGCCCAAAGCACTGCCCAAAGGCTCGGCCAAGCTGGTGCCTCG
>NW_010518780.1:0-3842 GCF_000687285.1 Phaethon lepturus | reverse complement strand
AGCGGGCGCCTGGTGGCTCCAGTCCGGGGGGGGCCACCCAGCCACTGCACCCAGCTGAGCCCTGCCCGCTGGCAGCTGGGTTGGCACCCTATGGTGCTGCAGTGCTGCCAGCCAATCCACGGTCCCCACAACTCACCCAGAGCCTCAGCACCCTCTCACTGTCACCCAAGCTGCTGCCGCGGGGCACAACACGCGCCGGCGGACGGCACCGCTGGTCTCTGGCCACCGGGCATGGCAAGGACCAGCTGGAGGAGCTTCTGGAGCCGCCCAAGCTGGTGATCACAGAGCAGCCCAAGCAGCGGGGCATGCGCTTCCGCTACGAGTGCGAGGGCCGGTCGGCCGGCAGCATCCTGGGTGAGAGCAGCACTGATGCCAGCAAGACACTGCCAGCCATTGAGGTGAGCATGCCACGTGGCCAGCGCCTGGCTTGGAGGCAGCCCAGGGTGGGCAGGCTGAGGCTTGCAGGAAGCAGAAGGGTGGTGGGGGGCTGCCAGACCCCTGTGGGTGGCAAAGCCAGAGGCCCATGCGTGCCTGGGGAATGTGGGAGCCCTACTGGTGTTGGGTTGCTCAGTGCCCACCCTTGAGCCTAGGGGCATCCTGTGTTGGGCAGGTGCTGATGGCTTGTGTCTGCCTGGGATGGTGGATGCCAGTTGGGTGCTGGCAGGTACCTGACGCCTGTGGGGTAGTGCCAAGGCCCCGTGGGTGCTGGAGCCTATCCTGAGGTGCTTCCTTCCCTCCCGTGTCTCTGGGCATGGGTTTCACCCGTGTCAGTGCACCCAGGGTCACGCTGACATCTTGTGTCTCCCCAGCTGCTGAACTGCCACGCAATCCCCGAGGTGAAGGTGACGGCGTGCTTGGTGTGGAAGGACTGGCCCTACCGTGTCCACCCCCACGGCCTGGTGGGCAAGGACTGCAGCAATGGGCTCTGCGAGGTCATCCTCAAGCCCCAGACTAACCCTAAGCACAGGTACGCAATGCCAGGGTGAGTCCCACCATCAGCAGGGAGCTGTGCCGGGATGCTGGCATCAGCTCATGCTGAAGCCAGCACCGGCAGAACAAGGGCTGTTTTTTGGGGGGTGGGCAGCAGGAGGCTGGGAGGGGCAGGACACCCTGGTCCCCTGGGGTTTTGGATGGGGGAGCCACCTCCCCAGCATGTCTCTGCTCCGCGGCAGCTTTAGCAACCTGGGCATCCAATGTGTGAAGAAGAAAGAGATTGAGGCGGCAATAGAGAAGAAGCTGCAGTTGGGTATCGACCCCTTCAAAGGTGAGGGGGCTCAAGTGGAGCTGTTCCTGGGGACCGAGACCCTAGGGGGTGTCTCAGGGGATCCTGGTCCCTTGGGGATGTCCCCAACCCTGCCCTGTGGGGCTTCTGACAGTCCCTTCTCCTCTCCCCTAGCTGGTTCCCTCAAGAACCATCAGGAGGTGGATATGAACGTAGTGAGGATCTGCTTCCAGGCCTCCTACAAGGACGGCTCCGGGCAGACACGGCACCTCAGCCCTGTGCTCTCGGAGCCCATCTTTGACAAGAGTACGTGGTGCTGGGAAACACTTCATGTCCCCACTGGGGCCACAAGACCCCCAGAACACTCCCTGCTCCGGCACCTGGTTCTGGGATGGGACGGGTAGTGAGGCTGCACCCGCCGGTTCCTTGCCGGGGCCTGGCTCAGGCTACAGCCTTTGGCCAGGCTTGGTCCCACGTGGCCGGTGGTGATTTGTCCCCCATGCCCGGGGTGGGATGGTCACCTGCATCCCACGGGGCTGGCACTCTGTGTGACAGCTGGTCAGGAAGAGATGCTGCTGATGGGAATGTCCCTGGTGCCCAAGCATGGTCCTGGTGCCCTGTCCCAGTCCGATGCCCCATGCCCAGTGCCATGCTCGGGCAGTTTGGGAGCTGCCTTGCTGGCTCACAGCCTGAGCCATGATGCTGCCCATAGAGTCCACCAACACCTCAGAGCTGCGGATCTGCCGGATGAACAAGGAGAGCGGTCCCTGCACGGGCGGTGAGGAGCTCTACCTGCTCTGCGACAAGGTCCAGAAAGGTACCTGGGGGTGAGCTGGGGGCCCTGCGACCCCAAGGGCATCTTTGGGGGCCAAATTACCCCCCAGAAGCCAGGATGGGGGTGAAGGAAAGTGATGAATGCTGGCACTGCTGGAAGGTTTTGGGGATGGGTCCCAATGGGTTTGGAACCTGGGAGCCGCCACCTCCCCCATGCTCCTCAACACCCCTGGGTGCTGGAGAGGGAACTGTGGGTGCTGGAGTGGGGACCAAGGGGTCCTGCAGCCTCCCAGCCCCTCTACTGTAGGGGAAGGGCTCCTAGGCTGGAGGGGGAGGACCCCAGCTCCAGGGAAAGGACCCCAAGTCATGATGGAGTGATCCTGGGTGCTTGTGGGAGGTGTAGAGAGCAGGAAGGGATGACCCACTGCCTTGGTGACACACACACACACACATACACCCTCACCCCCCTGCCCCCCCTCAAAAAAAACCCGCAGAGGACATCGCAGTGGTTTTCCGGAAGGAGACGTGGGAGGCGCGGGCGGACTTCTCGCAGGCTGACGTGCACCGCCAGGTCGCCATCGTCTTCAAAACGCCGCCCTACCAGCACCTGGAGCTGGCTGAGCCCGTGGAGGTGGAGGTCTTCCTGCAGCGGCTTACTGACAGTGTCTGCAGCGAGTCCTTCCGCTTCACCTACCTGCCCAAGGACCACGGTACCCGTGCAGTCACGCACCCTGGGAGGGGCGTGACAGGCCCCCAGGATGGGGACACAGGACCCCTGTGGTTGGGAGGTGGCCCCCAGGATGGGGACAAGGCTTTGAAGGATGGGGACATGATGTGGGGACAGGACCCCAGGGGTTGGGATGTGGCCCATGGGATGGGGGCAGCCCACCTGGGATGGGGATGTGTCACTTGAGAGTGGGGTGAGAGGGAGTGGAGACACCCCACCATGATGTTGATCGTAGCCCACAGGATAAGGGATGGAGACACGGAGTGGGGACAGGACCCCTGGTGTTGGGAGGTGGCCCATGGGTTGGGGGCAGCCCACCTGGGATGAGGACAGCTCTCTCCAGGCTGGGGACAGGCTGCCAGTGTGGGGACAAGGCTAATGAGGTGAGACTTGGGGCGGGGGGGACCCTGGCAATCATGGCCCCTCTCTGCAGATGCCTACGGGGTGAATGTGAAGCGGAAGCGGGGGATGCCCGATGTCCTGGAGGAGCTCTCAGGCTCAGGTGGGTGCTGGCAGGGACCCCCTGTGGAAGGGAGAAGGTTTCACGGGGGCCACCCCAGCATGGGGGATGCCCATTCCCAGGCCAGGGTGGGGGTAGCCCCATGCCATGCTGCTCCCTTCACCCCACATCCCCTCCTCGGCCCTGCAGATCCATATGGGATTGAAGCCAAGAGGAGGAAGAAGCCGCCGGGATACATGGATCACTTTGCACCGCTGCCGGTGGCAGGTGAGTCCCCGCGGAGAGGGAAACGATGGGGCACAGAGGTTAGGGCCCCATTGGCATCCATGGCCCAGGAGGGGAGGGGGCTCAGTGGGGTCTTGGTCTGACCTGGAGTCAGAAGAGCCCCTCCAAGCATGGGAGACATCCCCAGGTCACTCCTGGGGTTGGCATTGTCCCCTGGGACCTTCCCCCCACAGTTGTGGGGGTCCCCCCAGACTTGGGAGAGACCCCTGGGGAACCCCAGAGCCCTGGTGTCACCCCCAGCGTTGGGAGCAGCCCTGGGGGGATCCCCATTACCCTGAGTAAGTGTGTCCCCCCAGCCCTAGTGTTGCCCCAGGATGGTGTTGGGGGATGAGGAGGGCCCCCCTGAGCCCCCCCTAACCCCTCTCTCCCCCGAC
>NW_010518779.1:28652-28852 GCF_000687285.1 Phaethon lepturus | reverse complement strand
TAGCCTCCTCTCGCTCCCCCGCTGCTGCAGAGGAGACCCCGCGCTGCGCCTAGCTGCCCTCCCAAACTTCCCCTCCGCTGACAGATGCCTCCCGCTGGCTGTCCTTGTGCGCAAAGCGGAATTTCCGCCGGGAAAGCGCTGGTTTTACTTCACAGGCCTTCCAGAGATTTTGTGGCTTTTTCCGACTGCTGCGGGGCGGG
>NW_010518779.1:5138-28630 GCF_000687285.1 Phaethon lepturus | reverse complement strand
TTCAGACTGCTGCGGGTCGAGTTCTTCTAAGGTGTATTTAGTATTACTCTACTCTGCTGCTGTGTTCTAAAGCCTGGCGACGTTTAAATTACGACACTGTAGACTTGGCACGTTAGACCTGAAAATATCAAAAATAAAAGATGCAAATCTTGGTACAGAATATGCGCATTGTATCTGGTCACCTTCTTTGAAACTATGGTGCACATGTACCAGTCTTCCGTCCTCGCGCTGTCTCCAGTGCGTAGTAAGCTGCTTATTTACTGTGCGTGTTCTTAATTTGTACAGTCTTAAGAATACAAGAGGCAGGACAACTGTTTTGACTATAACATGTTGCTACAAACGACACATGTTGTGTGAGGCATGTTTAAATGTGAGGGGTTTGCTCTGAAATAATTTTTATTTGATCCTGGGCCTTAATTACTGTCTAGTGCCTTATGTGATGAGCCGACTTCTGCATGCCGCTGTTCTGGAACTGTAGGTGAATGCAGGCTGTAAGTTACTCAGTGAAATACTGTCAACTTTCATCCCGAACAGGCCCGGTTGTTACAGAACTTGTTTCCACTTGCAGACTGCTTAGATTTTGATCCTTCTGAGTTGTAATCAGATTTGGAAGGATTGAATTTTAACCAGAGATGTTAATTTTCTTTTTTTTCCTCCCCCAAAAATGCTCAAACAGAAAGGTGAAAGCGTAGAATAAACTGCAGTTTTAGTCAGCTGCCTATAGTTGTGTGAAGGAAGTTCTATTTTGAAAGCTGTTGTGAGATGCAAGTCTTAATAGGAAGTTACAAATTTTAACTGCTTTTCTAAGTAGAGATTTTTAAGCTAAGAAAAATACTTATGCAGGCTGTAGGCCATATCATGTTGATGTGAGTAGGTAGGGCCCTTGTGAGCATTATTTGTTGTAATTAGTACCTGGGACTGTTTTGGATGAAAGAAAAGTGCTGATCTTGATCCTTCTGTCCTACAGCATGTAGTTGATTGGTACTGCGCTAAGAGAAATGATAGATGTTAATCAAACTGTCAGATTATTTTATGTAGGCAAAGAGTTTGTGCTTTTGTCGAGTTTCAGCACTTCAAAAATACCTGTGCATGCTTTCTTACTAATTTTGAGGTTATCTGCTTCAGTGACAGATACATTTATGGCAGAAAAGAATAAATTAGCAAGCAAAATTTTGTCAGGAGATAGTTGGAGCGGAACATGTGGATTCATGAAACTTGGTTAAAACCTATGATACGTACTGTAACCTCTGAAGAGTTGCTATTCCGCTTCCCGCTCCAGAAACAGCACTGTGAGGAACGCTGCTGCTTCAAGTGTGCTGTGTCTGTGGTGTCTTTCACTTAGCAGTGTGCAGTGCACACTGTTGTCGTACCGTTGATGGCGGAAGGACAGACATGCCCAAAGAAACAGGCTGGCGTTTGGTGTTCTCCTCAGGCTCATGCTGCGGAACTGCAGTACATTCCCATGTGGATGGGCTACAGCAGCCTTCTAATGTTGCAGTCTATATGTAGCTCTACAGAGGGGTATATTTTTGAGGGGTACATGCATATAGCTAGGCATGAGGACAGTGATGTCGCAGGCTCAAACTGATAGCATAATCTTAAAAACTACCAGCCCGTAAACTGTGTCACCAAAAAATTTTATAGGAGGCCCGGAGGCAGCGTGCGTAAGACCTTACGAACTGGCTGGTGATGCGAGCTGAACGCAGGGAAATGAACATTCGCCTAGCGTTATGTCATACAACTGCCTTGCTTCTGGCAGCTGTCTTGTACAATAGGGTGTCCAGATCTTTGTGTTAGGTAGGGATTAGTTAAGTCTTGCTCAGTGTGTTCAAACCAACCCATGGAGGAGTCAAAGGCAGGGTAGTCGCGGCTTTTGGCATTCTATAGTGTGCATATAAATAGAAGACATGTATTTACATACAGCTGCTGTTAGTTGACCTTAGGTAACCCGGCTTTTTTGTTTGTTTAAATGTATGTAGGGTGACTACAAATAATTAATAATGGAATTGGAAGGTTTCAATGACCGCTAACTGCGGGGAGTCCTGCTTCCCTGCACACAGCTTGATGTTCTGTCAGAATGCAGCTGGTGTTTTTAGATTGATCTTATATATCAAGCTATCAAATTTAGTTTAAAAAAAAATAAATTCCAAAATGTAGCTAACATGCAGTAAAAAAAAAAAAAATTCCAAAATGTAGCTAACATGCAATCATGGGTTGCATCAAAACTTTAATCTGAATACAGCATTAGATCAGTTATTTTTTTCTTTGCTCTTAGGAAATAAAGTGATTTCCTTATAGAACTTACTTTCCCTGAAAATAATGAAGAGCACAGAGGTTTGTGTGTGTGCCCTGTATGTGGAGAGGAAATGTAGTAAAGGGCCAGTTGAAGCTACCAGCAAGTCTGCGTGTGGTGACGACTGTTGGGTGAAGTTTGGCTGTTACCAGAAAATGACCTGTTGCTGAGAACTGGCTGGTGTTGAATAAGCTCTTTGAACTGGTGCCACCAGCGAGCTCTTCGCCAGTAGAGGGAGGTGGGGGGGGGAGTTCTCCTATCCTTGAGAAGAACTTCGTCATCCTGAAACGTGCAAGTAGAAAACAGGCCTTCTTTCAGAGAGGGTTGGTAATGGATGAAACGTCCTGCTTGTGCTATTATCGGATGCATTATGATAATGCAGGAGCAGATGCAGCCACTGCCTTCTGCAACACTGTGAAGATTGTGCTTTCGTTGCATATTACCAGTGCAGTTATTTTCTGTTCTGCTTAAGAAGGTGCTTTGATCTGTGCTTAATAGTTGGTCTTTTTTTGAAAGACAAGACTTATGTCACCTCTCAGCTAGTGACTTAGAAATAAAATTTGCCTCGTTGGAACAAGACTTGTAGGTACCGTGTAACACTGAATTTAGTTACCCCTTATTTTCCTGTGTATTATACCTGCACTCTTAAGGCATTGGTTTAGTCACTTGGCTGTGGCATAAGGGTCATGATATGATGCTGTATCACAGAGAAATGAATCAAAGCGAAAAGGGACCGCTAGTTTTGTCCGCGAGCTGCCCTGCTCCGCTGGACCTTCTAGTTGCAAGGCTTTCACTTCACTGATGCGCCCTGTGCACCAGCAGCTCTCTTTACTGGGGTGGGTGGTTGTGTTCTTACTGCGGTCAGCTGCTCCTGGAAAAAAGCAGGTGAGAGGAAGTTTAAATTTTTGTTGTTGTTAGGAGAACTTCAACTTTTCCCATGTAAGTGAAGCTGCACTAATTTCCAGCCTCAGCTCAGATGCAGCTCTACTCGGATAGATCCGAGGGTGGGTAGAAGACAAAGCAGATTATGGTTCCTGTCTTTGAGGAGTGATAAGAGAAATAGAGGGCATCCTCCAAAGATAAACTATCCCAGCACTTGTCTGTGCAGACCCGTAAAACTATTAACAGAAGAGCTTTGGGGTTGGTGCTTCTTACTGAAAAGAGCGAAGTGTTGAGGTGGCTTTGAACTAACCTTTAATTGTGGAGTAAATTACTTCGCATGGAAGTTTCGTCACACCCTAAAGTTGATAAAGAGTTGCAAAGCAGGCAGTCTGGCATCTTGCTGCTCCTCTTAGTGCACTCACCCAAGTATTTTGGCATGTTCCGACAGGAAACGGTACAGATTTGGATGCTCTTTTCAAAGATGAGTTGGTTCACATTTGACTGAAGTTTTAAGCACAGAGTTTAGTTTGGGTTTTAGCCATGACTTTCTCATCTATTTGGAGGTATCTCTAAGCTAGATTGTAAAATGGTTTCACAACTAATAGCTGAATTAGTGCTACTCTGTTATTTAGTACTCGTCTCACAAGTTTGCCTACTGTCTTAGACTTGAACTTGGTAGTTCTACTTTTGCTTTCATTTAACTAGAAGATGATGGCAGACAAAAGTGATTCTGACTGGTCTTTCTAGGTGAGTGAGGAAGTAGCACGTAAAAGGAGTGGGTGAAGGTTTTTCATTTTGTTTTAATCAGCAGTTTAAGGACATTTCTTTACCAGGACAGTACATTGAGAACACAGGGGCGAGGAAGCCTGAGGGCTGACTTGAGCTTTTTTCATCTGAGGATGGAAACAACTCAGTGCTTTCTCTTCTACCCAATTATGCAGCTAGAGAACAAGTATAGATATTTCAGGTGATGCCTGAATCCAACTATTGCATCTAGTTCAGCATTCCTTCCTGTGGAGTCTTTTTTAGCTGCAATTCCTGTTGGGCTTTGACCTTCTGGCATGTAGAAGTTGGCCACATCGTCCTAGGGCAGATGCACTTAATATTGCTTACATTTGGAAGTTGGTGTTAAGTAACTTCAACCGCTGACATTATTTTTCATGTGGCAACACCTCTAAATGTAGGAGACGGTACCATCAAGTGTGTAAACTTCAGAGTCTGGTGCTGGTTTTGCTACAGTACCTCTTACAAAGGGCTGCAGCAGCTGTGTTGCTAGTGTATTTTTGTAGAATAATTTTTTTAACCTGTTTCAGTTGTCAGTGATCTTTCCGGTAACATTCAGTGTTAGGTAGTAAATGGATGTAGTAGAGCCCAGCTGTTCTTTGAACTTGTTTTTGGAGGCCTAATGCAAGACTCTGCACACCTCCTGATCCTTAACCTGGGATTAAAGCAGTTCCTGGAACGGACTTGGGTATTTAAACTAGGATGTCTGGTTTTCTGTCAGTTTGCTTTACCACAAGTTTTGGATGTTTTCATCCTTAAATTGGAACTGCATGGACCCTGCAGCTGTTTTCTTCTGTTGCTAAGAGAAGTTCTGTGAGTAACTTAGAGCCAATGATCCAGTCCTTGACAGGAATGCAAATATCCCATTTTAATTGGGGGATGGGGGTTAACCAGGTAGAATGACTTTATGATGGTGTTCTTGGATTGCTTTTCAAGTTTCAGTGATGCTTTATATATATTTTTCTGAACTATGAAGTGTTCCGTGCTGGCGCTCCTTTCTGCTCCAAAAGAGCAGGTAAATGTACTTTAGAGTAATGTTCTGTGTTGTGGTTTTTTACCTTCTGGCTATTGTAATGATTTTTCAAAGCAACACTGCCTTCTCAAATACCTGGAAATAAGAAGTTTAGAGGAACTTTGGCTTTTCTGATATCTTTGTCTTCTCTTTGCATAAAAGAATAAAATGTGTTCCTGTCTCTGTTCATGCTTGTGGTACACAAAACAGATGCTTCAGTTTTATGTGAATCTTTATGAAACAGAAGGTAGTTGTCATAAAGAATAGTGAATTCTAGTGAAGCCCAGGCTTTGTAGTGTATTTTGGAGGCCTCAGTACTGCCAGACCTCTTCAGAATAGCTGACTTCTGTGTTAGATAAGATGAAGCATCTGTCGTGTGGCACCCTACAACTGCTGTATGCTTCATTTGCAGAAAACTGTTTGTGGGTGGCTTGGACTGGAGTACAACACAAGGTAAGCTATGTATTCTACAGTCGTTGAGCCAGGCCTTTGTGAACAGCAAAACAATGTACAGATACATTAGCCTTTTAACAGACAAAACTGTGGTGGGAGAAATTGGATGAGATTCTACTGCTTTCTTCTGTTTATGAATAAAATTTTCTGTAGAGAGAGTTCAAATATACGTTAATCACTTTTGGTTTTATATTTTCTATTAGTGTTTGGTATTGAAGTTTTTGTCAGTTCAGAAGATGACAATTTTTTCTCACTGCTTTACTGTAATACTACTTTTCTTTTGTATCGGTGGAAATAAAGCACTATATACTGTTTGTTTAGAGGAAGTAAAATTCGATCATTTTCAAAAGCTGAGTTTGAACTTGTTTAGCTGTTTGCTTATCTTTTGTCTCATAAATGCAAACACGGCCTTGTAATGTTAATATCTGGTTCTGCTTAATATATGCTTTTTTTTTTTAACAGAAACTCTTCGTAGCTACTTCTCCCAATATGGAGAAGTCGTAGACTGTGTAATAATGAAAGACAAAACAACAAATCAGTCTCGAGGATTTGGATTTGTCAAATTTAAAGATCCCAACTGTGTGGGAACAGTACTGGCCAGTAGACCTCATACGTTAGATGGCCGAAATGTAAGTTGCTTTATTGTTTTGGGGTTTTTTTCTGCTTCATACTGCTTCAAAGATCAGTTTTAAACTCTGGCTTCTTATTTGCAGACTGGATAGTGTAAAGGTTACCTGGTTGTTGGTTTTAATTATTTATTGTAAGACAGTTTTAACTCAAATGATTTGTGTCACATTGTAGAAGTGATGTATTGACAATAGCTTTGATCTAAGGAGCTGGATTTCAGCAGTGCTGTGTTCAGCTGCCATAAATGTAACTTTTGAACAACATTCCACGCGCTGAGATCTGACCAAACTGGAACTTCTTCCAGATTGATCCAAAGCCATGTACACCTAGGGGGATGCAACCAGAAAGGACACGACCGAAGGAAGGATGGGTAAGGAAAGATACTTGGTGTATCCTACCTGTTTTCCAAGTTTAGGCTTACCTTCTAGCAGTTTAATTGAATTCACTTGGATTATATCCATGTTTTAAAATCAGGAGTCAGTATGCAGGCCTTGAGTGTAAATTTTATTTCTGAATAATGTCTCTTCTACTTAGATGTTCATGGTAAGACTCCAAGTACAACACAGTGTTAACAAACATTTTGTATTTGCGTCAAACTCAGTTTGTGGGTGTGGTATTTTCTTAAGCTCTTAGCAGTGCTTTTAGTTGGGTTCTTCAAACCTTGAAACAAGTGTGTGGTAGTGCACTCACAGGACTGATGCTCTTTTTCCAGTGAACTTCACACCCTGCAGGTTAATCTGATTTCATTAGAAACTGAGTAAATGGCCGCAGAACATAGTCCCTAGTTCTCTGATCTTCTGAAGAGCGGAGACTGGGTTATAACTGCAGACAATAATCTTCTGAGCTCTGAACATGCAGTTGCTTCACTTTAATGACCAGGAGACTTCAAACCTGGAGATGGCTCCCCCTCAACCTGCAAGAGACCATTGTTCATGTTTAAGTGTAAAATGATAGAAGTAGCCAGCTTTATTGTCCTTCTGACTGAATTTTTTTCCTCCTTGATTTAGCAGAAAGGATCCAGGAGCGATAACAATAAATCAAATAAAATTTTTGTTGGTGGGATTCCTCATAACTGTGGCGAAACAGAGCTCAGGGAATACTTCAAGAAATTCGGAGTGGTGAGTCATTCAGCATGATGGCAGTTATCAGTTGGTTGCAAGATGCTTTCCCTCCCTACTGCCTTTTCTCAGATTTCGTCAAGCTGTCAAGTTTTGGGTTAATTTAGACAAACTGCTGTAGGGACATATTGAAGTGTTTTGTGATAAACTGTAGTAAATGTTCATAATCTTGAAATGTATCTTGCTGTTTGTCAAAATCTATTGCTCTGATATGTAACATACTTCGCTGCTTCTGTCTCCTCTTGTTTAAGTCTACCTGATGCATTATTCTGTTCCCTTCTTGCAAAAACTCCTGAGTTGAGTTGGCTTAAGAATAATTATTTCTCTTAGCAATTGATAACTTGCAGCTCGTTGATTTTAAGAAATTTTTGTTTAATTTTTTTGCGGGAGGAGCAGTGAGTACTTCAGTGAGCTTATGTCTAAGACCCTCATCTTTGACTATGTGTACAGATAGGTTAAATTTTGCAGTGTCCTGCCATTATTTTAGTAACAGTAAACAGTTGCTTTTAAATCATCATCTGGAATCAACTAAGTTCTGTTGTCCCTAGAACTTCGATTCTAGAGACAAGCTACTACTCATGTTATGCACCTTTTTTTAAATTCAGTTTATAACCTTGGACTGAAATGACTATATTTTCCGATATTTTTTTCCGAGTTAATTTTAATTCCCCATTTATCCCAATTATCATTGCTCCTTTAAGAAGGTAAACTGCTGAACTAAACTACTAAACTCAGCTGTGAACCAGTTTGAGAAACTTAAGGATTGCCTGAGTTAAATTCAAGACTATGCCAGTGGACACGAAGTCTGAGTGGCATTTAGTGTGTTCTTTTGGGTTTTTTTAAACTACCTTTCTCTAAGATCACGAGTGGCTAAGTTTAACAGTACTGTATTTACAATTTGATTAAGATAACTTTTTAAATATATAAAAGGCAATGGCTAACAACTGTTTCTTTAGTTTGAAAGGCTGCAGTAGACTTGTAAATAAAAACAGGGGAGCATGTTCCACAGCTGTGGAGCGTAATTTCTAAAGGCTCTTCCTCACAGACTTTTGGCTTTCCAATTCTGACCTCTGGATGTCTTGGGAGATACAGGGTTATGTTCCACCAAATATAGAAGGCAACAGCCATTAAGTGTAAGTGCCTTTAAAAGTAAGTAGTAGAACTGTAATGATAGTATAGAAATTGGGGAGTCAATGTAGCATTCTTAATGAGTTGTCTTTGGAGAAGTAGAGGTTCTTATATAAGTTTTGTGGCCACAGAGTGGAGAGACAAAAGCAGACACTGATTCTTAGTGTCTGATTCTCAGTGGTAATTGCTTGGCAAATAAGACCAGTGTGAAGAAGGGGATCCAAATGGACTAGTGGGGGAAAAATCTGGCACTGTCACATGGCATAATCCCCAACTGGGGATGAATTTCAGCTGTTAGCATCCAGTAGGATATATGCAAGTGAGTGTATATGGTGTAATAACTTGAAAAGTGTGTTTTCTAGCTGTAAGTAAAAGGTGAATTTGCATCAGATTTTAAGCCAACTCAGGGGATTCTAGTAAAAAATATCCTAAGATCAACATGAAGGTGAAGATGTGACTCAATGAGATCACACACATTTTGTGACCAGTTTTCTGCATCTGAGAAATTTAAAGGCAGTTCCTTTCAGCTGGTTTAATATTGCCTTTGACATAAATGCTGCAACTCTGTTTTTGTTTAAATTGTAGCTCACAGTGATGCTTGTTCTAGAAAAAGTCTTGAAGCCCTTGAACAGCTTGCATTTTCCAATTTTTTGCAGATTTTTTTTTTTAAGTTAAAATCACACTGATACTGGTCATCTGTAACGTAGGGGTTTTTTTTGTAATGCTATTTAAAGCGTCAATGTATAACAAGTACTCAGTGCCACGCTGATATTCAAGTAAGTAATTCAGAGAAGCTGTGCAAATTCTTAAATGTGCTTGGAGTTAAAGCTGCTTTCCATGTTGGGAGTGAAAATGTTTAAAAATGGCAAAAGTAATCTTTTAAGAAGCTACGCTGATGAATAGTATGTTGAAAACCAGAAGCCTTTGGGGTTTGGGCATAAACAGTCTAGTGACCTTAATGCCAGATTAAAATCTTAAGTGTGATGAGACCTTAAAAAGCCACAACGTGGCGGCTTTTCAGAACAGATGAACTGAGGCTTTTCTTAAACTCTCATAAAGAGCAATATTCCCAATTTGTTTGCAGTGTGCTAGGACAGCCTGGTATTGATGGTGACATCGAGCATTTAATTGTGCTTTGTGGATAGAGTGCGGGAAACCAGCCTGTAGTAACTGTTTATAACACTCCCCTGGTAGCACAGTTAGTAGAATTTCCCTTCTCTCTTCCAGGTCACTGAAGTTGTAATGATCTATGACGCAGAGAAACAGAGGCCCCGAGGTAAAGGCTGATCTAGTTTGTCCTTGAAATTTCTTCATACTCTCCTATAGTCAGATGGCAAACTATTTCACACCATCAGAAAAGGTAGACTTTTTTTTTCCTATGTTGCCTCAGGAAAAAGAATAATTCACTGGGCAAATACCGCTTCAAGTCTAGACTCTTCATCTACAGCTTTAGTTGGTATCTGTGCATTTAAAGTCAGATGTTTCATGTTCATTTATGGTTTTTTTGCTAGTTTTTTAGTTGAATTAAATTTGATTCTCTGAGCCGCTCCTGTGGCTTACGGTACTATTGGGGGGGGTGGGGAAGAGCAGACTTTCCTCCTGTTCCACATGAAAGGTATGTTGATGTCTGTAATTGCATGGGGGGGATACTCCAGTTCAGAGTACTTCTGAACATGAAATTAGAACAGAATCCATCCATTATATGCTTTTTGTTTTGGTTAAATGGCTTCACTTAAAATTAAAGAAAAACACTTCTTAAACTACACAAAATAATTCTGAAATATATATATTTTTTGATTGGGATGTATAATCCCTGTATGCCAGACTGCTTTTTTAAGGAAAAAAACCCAAACAAACCTGGAAGTTTCACTAGACTGTCTAATCAACTTGGTAACCTTTGGTCAAAATATGAAGCAAGTTTCATGTCATCCACCTTCCATTGCATCTGTCATCTGTTTGACAATTAAGAGGCAATATTTTATATATGTGAAGCTTAGTTGCACTGACCACCTTGTAGCATGTTCTACATGCTAGAGAATAGTTTGCCATCTGAACTTTCATTTCTCTTCTGGCTCATTATTAAGAAATATATTCTTCACTTCATATTTATTAAGCTGTTAAGTCTTAGTTTTATTTTTAATTTAGACATACATCCTTAGTGACATATTTAAGTGTTTCATAGTAAAGTATGGTAATGTTAAGTAAGTTTTTTTTTTTTTCTTTTCTCTCTGTGAATTGTTTGACTGTGATTAACGATATCTCTTTAGATTTCTTCTCTCTAGGTGATAATTTATCACAGAGGTACAGGCCAGTTCCACAGTCAGAGGAGGGACGGGCTTTGTCTTTTATTGGAGTGTAAACGAAGTTTCAATATATTTGTTTTTTGTTTTCTTGCTTTAGTGATCTTAATCTTTTTTCAACCTTTTATTTAAGCAGAACATAAATTCATCTGTTTAAATGCTCTAGCGCATCTGATTTTAAATAGAGGCAGAAGTGGAGACAAAGATACAGGCATCTGAATATAACTTGTGGCCCAAGTTCTGCAATATTTCAGTAATTATTGTATCATCTATATCTTTGTAATATTTAATCCCAACCTTGCAGCCTCTGAGCAAAAGGTACTAAACCATCATGCCTGGTCTGGATTAATCCTGGTCTCAGTTAATGGCTTCTCTGCTTAAAGCTATACTAAAAAACCACAAAAAAATTAAAAAAAATAGAGGGCTTTGGGTCCACTTGCTAGGTGGTAGCTTAAAGCAGAAGTGACAGATGTGTGCAGGTTTGAAAACCAGTCAGTATGTACCCAGTGTGTGGATGTACTGCAGAATACTTTCTCCCTTAATTCATCTGACGACTTAAACCGTGTTCTTGGACCCTGTTGCTCAGGCTTTAATTTTTGTTCTGTTACATTCTTTTATGTAGTGTGGTAACTAACTGTCATCTCCAAAAATGGCCTTTTCAGTCCCTGGGGGGCGTGCTAGGAAAAATTCCTCATAGTTTGTATTCAGTACTCCTGGTCATGCATCCCAGAACACATTTTCTCTTGCCTTCTCTTTCTGATCTGTATTCTGTTGCATAGAGTGCTACTCAGTCTATACACTTGTCCTTTTAACATGATACCTAAATGACTACATATTTATAAAATGTAAAAGGCCAATTCGCTGCCATCTTCTACTGGTAGCATTTGGAATTTTACTTTCTTCCATTAACTTCACCATCCTTGCATTTTGAACAGACCCTTTACTGCATGTCATTTTACTAGTTTGCTGGTAGGAGACCCGTTACTAATCCCTGTAGCATTCATCTACCTTCAGCTTCTCACAAGAACACTGGGAGCCAGATTCTTTTAGTGTCGGAGCTACAGTGATACCCTTGAGGAGCCGGCTGTGTGTCTTCAAGTATCCAAGTCGTCTTTCCTTACTCGCAGTCCCTGCCTACTTCTTTTAGCTCTCCTGCAAGCAGTGCTTTCATCAAAATTCTTTTCAGGGTCCCAAGTATAGGCACAGCCAGCCTCGTTACATCTTAAAAGAAACAGTGGCTTTGTTGCAGTCTCTGCTTCTCATGCTTTCTATTCTTGGCTAAACCGACAACTGTGAAGTAATTTACAGGTCCTTGCTGTGTTTGTTCTCTTCTTCCCCTTGGCTGCAAACTGGTGTCATTGCTTTATTTGGTAGTCCACTTGGATTCCTGCTAAATGCAATTAGTTTCTCTAGTCTTCAAGAAAGTCCTGTTCTTCAAAAAATAAAGCTACTAGATGATAGACTTCATCACTCTTACTGTATTTAAAATTTCATGTTGTTGGAATTTTGCTGTGTATTGTACTCTGATTTCTTCACTGTTCCTTATCTTGTGGTGTTTGACCCTTTTAAATCCTTTTTTTTTCTTTTTTCTTTACTGGCTTCCCCAGTGACCTCTTAGTCTCTTCCTTTTCCCCCTCCAAACCCCATCCCCATAACACAGTCTGTTCCCCTCCTCAGTCTTCCTGGAATCAAATTATTAACAACCAACCTTTGTATGTAGATGGTATCCATCATTTTTCTTTCCCATGCCTTTTTAGATAAAGGCTGTAATACTAAATGTGTGATTTAAATACCAATACTTTTCTTTTGGCTCTAATACTTACTTTTCTAGTTAACCTCAGACAAATATATTGTGATGAAATGCTGCTCTCAATTTTGAGGCTGCTTTCATCACAGGTCAACAAAACTTCGTTTATACTGCCAGTCTCTTGTGTGTGGGAAATGCTAAGTTTTTTCCTTTTTATTTTAAGTTTATTTTAGTGATGTCTTTTGCTCTTGTTGCTGACAGCAGAATTTGACCTGCTGGAATCTATTTTGGCCTGTATCTTTGTGTATTTTTTTTTATATATAAACTTTCTCTACAATAGGCCTCTTTGGGCTTACCCAACCCAGTTGGATAAGCTTAGAGAGACACTAACTGTTATAGATACTGTATTTCTGTTTAACGCTTTAGAGCAATATATGGCTGCTGTCAGCACTAGCTGCAAAGCAAAATGCAAACCAAGGGGGAAATCTTGGGTTTCAGAAAAGCAGAAATGCATCCATGTTCCATATGCTTTTGATGCCGCACCTCGTTTTTCTTTCTAATTTTTATTGCTCTACCCTTAGCTAATCTAAAGAATGGCACAATTTATGTACTGCATGTGTTCTTACCTTTCCTGGGATTTGGTTGTTACACCAGCAGTGAGTGGTTGATGGCATGAACCAGCCTCTGTGTTCTGTGAAATTAACCACTATTTTGCCACTCTCTCGGCAGTATCGGCAGCTACAACCTAAGTGCAGTGGTTCTCAAAGTGTGACCTCGAAAAGTGGTTTAGGCTGGGGCTTTGCCTCATTTCCAGTGTCTCCTACAGGCATCAGACACTCCCCCGCAGCCTTCTGAAAAGCTGATGGATTCAGCTGAGCTGCCACCATCGAGGGCTATAGTCAGATAAAAGGGAATGAGCCACCCTTGGGGATCTGAAGCAGTTAGCAATGTCTTGGGCAAAAAGAGGGACTGAAAAGTGTTGCATCGATTTTTTCAAGAGAAAAGCAGCCGGAAATACAAGAAATAAAATAGATTGAGGGATGTGATGGCAAGTATCACCATGCTCCGTATGAGCAATACTTCTTCAGCTGCCAGGGGTTGCTGTGTTTGGAAGGAGTAGTGTCTGTTATGTGCTTTTTCTAAGGTGTGGAAAACTTGAGAACCTCTGATCTAGGTTGTTAGTTTCTGAAGCTTCTCATTCATCCATGGAGTGGTAAAATTTTTCATGCTTTAACAGCTACATTTCAAAGACAATTTTCCTATTTTCCATGGAAAATATTCCCTAATTGGAAGACGGGATAAGGGGTGGGAGGAAGTTGCTTTGCAGCTTTGGGGAACAGGGGTATAATAAGTTTTCCTTGGGAGCCTAGTCTGAATCAAAGATAGAAGCAGCAAAGTTGCTTGACTTTAATCTGCTGTACCACAAATACTTTGCTTTTAATCATGTGGCACAGTTATATGACTATATTAGCACTTTTTTCCATTTCCTAGTAGGTGGGTTAGGAGTAAAAACAAATTAAAAGATAGTTAACAAGCTCAGTTTGTATGTTGCATGTGTGAAACCAAGATGAGGCATTAATTGCCTAATTACAGGGAGTATCTATTGCAATTTTCTCAGATTGACTTTTTTTGAAAATTTAACACAAGTCTCGGTTATCTGAAACCCCTGCTTGAACCCTTGGTCCGCCCCTAATACTGTTCATCATCCTGTTTTGTGTCACAACACCCTGCTACCTTGATTCACTCTTCGTCGTTGGCTAGGTTTTGGATTTATTACTTTCGAGGACGAACAATCAGTGGACCAGGCTGTCAACATGCATTTTCACGACATCATGGGCAAAAAAGTGTGTAGTTGTAGTTTTATTTTACCTTAAGAAAGAACCAAGTCTTGGGCAACTAGCAATTTCACTGGTGAATAAAACTTGATAATTGATTCCGTTGGGCGGGAGAGCGTGTAAGTCCAAATTCGAGGCTTTATCCATGAAGGTGGGGAAAGTCTGAGTTTGCTTAAACAGGTGAGAAAGGCAGTGAGCCTCGTGGCTTAGCCCATAGAAGAGACTTAGATCCTGAAAGCCTGAGAATTTAGGCTGTGGGCTCTTTTGTTTTGGGTAAGGCCTTGTGCTGACAGACCTGGGGGGTTGCTCTGGCTGAGCATAGCTTTCCTTACGCTGAGTTGATGATTTCTTCTTTTGCTTTGAGCACGGCTTAGGTGCAAGGATAGAAGTTAGTTGTTTCCAGCTGTTTGAAAATCAGAATCCCAATGAAATCTGAGTTGTTCAAGGCTTGGTTTAAGATACCACTCCTTCAGATGTGTATTTGATATTCAAATTTTGAGGTGGTGTGAGACAATTACTTTATATAATCTTAAACTTAAAAAGGAAAAAGAAAAAAACATCATGAAGGATTGGTTTTTTAAAAAATTGGGTCACTTACTGTGAAACTTTGATACAAACCCACGTATTCTATATAGTATTTAACCACAATGCAGTTAAGTGACCTCTGGTTGTTTCATCTTCATACTGTGTTGTCAGCAAATGGGTGTTTGATAGGGAGGAATTTTTTAGGCTTGCTTTGATGTTACTCGGCAAGGAACATGCTTGTACCTGTGGAAAAAACTAAACGCAAAGTAAATTGTTGCAGGACACCCAAGTTTTAGACAGGGAAAATAATAACTTCTTAAAGAAAAATTAACCACAGGAAATTCTGGTAAATTTAAAGTCCTTGCAGCTTTACAGTATATCCACAGTTTTTAAAGTAAGCTTAAAAACTGCTAACCTTAGAGTGAATGAATTTCAAGGAAACACAAGAACACTGTCACTTTCCTTAAATTATTGCCTTGTATAATTTTGCATTGTCTTCTAAAGTCTTTTTATGTGCTGATATTTCACAAGCATTTATTTAGCTAGCAGGAGATATATTCTTGCATATCGGTGGGATTTTGGTTAATTATGCAGTGTATAATGTTTTTTATTCCTATGAACTTGTTTTGGGGTTGAGGGGTGGGCTGATTTCCTCATAGTGGAAATGAAGCAAATGAAGAAATGTGCTTGTGTAATCAAGAACATGAGCGTATGTTCTTGATTACTAGTATTTTCCTCTTGTGAGCAGTTGAGCACTCCCATTTGTGAGCAGATGCACTGACAGCAGTAAATTTCCAGTGGTATGTGTATGAATTATCTATATCCTACCTACATCCTCTGATATTTCCTTGGAATTGCCTTAAACCTACATGAACCACTTAAATGAGAGGTCATATCACAAAGCAGCATGCTAGATATAAATAGGAACAAAGGATAGTACATCTGCTGTAGTGGTTCTGGGAGAGCATGGAGAATCCTGCGTGAGCCTTCGAAATATCACCTCTTCTGCTGCCGGTTTTCAGCATGCGTCAATGCTATCTCAGAGTTCTCTGTTGTTTCCCAAACAATCTCAGTACTGAAACAAAATAATCTATTTTTGCCTTTTTTTTTTTTTTTCCTTTCAATGACATAAAAAGCAGAAATGTGCAGTGTTTTTTCAGCTAGGGGCAACGAAGATTCCTCATTTCTCAGTGTAAACTGGGCTTAGGCAGGTGCGGAATTTTAACCTTGGCACTAAGAATATTGCACAGGGCTTTTTCAGTCCTCAGTTGGGCAGTTCACTGCTTTCAGATATGCACTGAAAAATTAATGGAATTCTTCCACATAGATAATGAGCTCTAGATACTTCCCTCTCTTCATTGACTAATAATGACTACTTTAAAAATGGCATCTCTTTCTTTTTTAGTAATCAAAAAGGTATTGCTGAAATGAATCCATATGTTGTTGAAAGGGGAAAAAAAAATTAAAATTGCAAGAAGGACTCTGCTTTTGTAAGCAATAACTGAATTCCCTCCAGGCAAATGTGTTAAGACTCATTAATTTGAGTCCTTTGAAAAATTCCCTTGGTTCCTCTCTGGAAGGGCCTTCAGCGGACAGAGATTTGGTTACTGTCACGTCTAATGTCCTTGGGGCATCTGCGGTGGGGTGGGGGCGGGGGGCTTTGTCCTTGCCTTGTGCCTGTTTCCTGTTTGTTCTCTGACATGAATGGTTTTTAAGACATGGCAGGAAGAATTCTGAATACTTTATTTTCCATACTACTCAGACCCATTGATGATTGAGATTTATTTTCTTTGTACTCTGGCACCCATTAAAATTAATCGTAAAATAAAAAAGACTTTAATTCAGCATGCATGAGTGCTGAGAGTGTTTCATTAAATCAGAAACTGGATTTTTTTGAGAGGTTTATATTGAATGTGCAGCTTATTTTAAGTAGGTCAAATGCACTTATTCGATGGCTTGGAACACTAGGACATTTTATCTTTGAATAAAATAAGTTAAGCACTGTGGCTTACTAATTTTAAAAACAGGAGGGCTTTTGTCACTGACTTAACACAGTATGAAGATTGCTTCTTATTGACTCAACTGTCCATTTTTATTACTTGCATGTTTGTTTACTTTTTTGTTAGATGTAATGTAAGATTCTCTTATCACATCCATTCCCTCTGACATTGTTTGAGTTAATTGAGATTCTTTAAGCGTTAGCCTGGGGAAGGTAAGTCTTTATCTTCCATTAGACATTTAAATAAAATCTAAGTTTAAAAACAAACAAAAAACCAAACAAACAAGTGTGTGTTTCTCAGGTATGAGCAGAGCTGAAATTGTAGTTAGATGGGGTGGGTTTAAACTGTAACTTTCAAATGAACCCCAAACATGTTCGAACGGTTAAAGCATTAGTACCCTTTTTCAGAGCGTACTCTTTACTCAAAAGTGTGTGGTTTGTTTTTTTGCTGAAAATGTAATCTTTGTAACTCCTGCCTTAAATGTTAAATTAGTATATACATAATTTAAGATCATGCTTTTTTAAAGTGAAGAGCCGTTGTAAGAGGGTACTGCTGTTTTAAGATTAAAGCAAATGAATACTGTACTATGATGAAATATAAGTGATTTGTAGGATGTCTCTTACTTGAAATACCTCAATAGTAGGACTTGTAATGTCTTACCATCTTATATATTGTACCTGAGAAACATTTTAAATTACTGGCCTTAAGTTTTAATAATTAAGTACTTAGACATAAGTCATAAGATGCTAAGTGTAGTCTTAAGTGTAATTAAGGGTGTGTGTGAAGGGAAGGGGGGTATCTTAACCTGCACCATCTCTCCTAAATGGTGACTCTGTTTGTTTAGGTGGAGGTGAAACGCGCAGAACCTCGTGATAGCAAAAGCCAAACGCCAGGGCCACCCGGTGCCAGTCAGTGGGGAAGCAGGATCATGCCAAGTGCTGCCAATGGCTGGGCAGGTCAGCCCCCTCCGACCTGGCAACAAGGATATGGCCCGCAAGGTACTGCTTTAGTCCTCTCAGAGTCACCGTCATGAGAGTCTTGCCTTTACAGCTTACTGGTAGTTTGCTTTTCTGGCAAATGACAGTATTCCCAGGTTTGTCAGTGCTATAGCTCTGCTGGATTACTGGCAGCAGAACTAAAATTCCACACATCAGTCCTTCCCAAGTCTGCTGAGTCTGCTTGTTCTTTCACTTCTTTTTTGCAAAAAACTGTGTTTCGTAGGGCAGAAGTCAGTGGGTTGTGCAGAGTCTAGCATGTGTCCCAGGCAGTGCTTCACCTGTTCTGTTTGGTTCTGCCGCTCCCCAAACAGAACCGGTGTGGTTTTCGGTAATGCAGAGAAGGTGTTGAGAAAGCTCAGCGGCTCCAGTTGTGACTCCCACTGTGGGATTGTGGCCTGCGTGAGACCCTAATTAAAGATTTTGTTGAAATACGGGTTTTCAAGGATGAGGCAATTTCAAAGAAAGTTATAAGTAAAATTTGAAAGGGATGAAAGGAAAAACAGATGGTCTTGTCTTTGGATTTTATTGCTTAATGTAGCCTGGAAAAATAACAAGCAGCTATGGGGCTAGCAGTGGTGCAGGGGAGCACTTAACTGCATATAATTTTCTTGATTTAGCTTGAACCCTTCAGGGCTGAAAGGAGCAGCCGTGTGTTTTGGGCTTGATGGCTATAACCCCCGCAAGATTTTGAAGACAGGATAAATCTGCTGAGTTCATCCAAAGACAGTTTTGATAAGTTACGGAGAAATACGGTGGTATAATTGAGTTGCGTTTGACAGAAGAGAACTTGCTTGCTCTGATATATGGGAAATTGTCACCTGGGGGGCTAAAGGGAGTGTCACTGCTTCATCTATTGCTACAATAGATGATACCTCAGTGGAGGGATTGCTTGTTTCCCCATGGTGCTTATTAACTTGAAAGCTGCAGCTGAGGCTTTGACATTCTGCACAGATGTGCTAATCTGCAACTGCGCAAATTGAGAAACTAGATTATTTTCATTGTGGTTATTTGTAGAGAAAATGATATCTGGTCTACTGGAAAGATTAACACAAAACATAAATGCATTTATCTTTCAATCTTAGTGCTGCAACGAATGCAGAAGATGATGTTTTTATGGTTCAGAAACTTCAAAAATAACTGGGATAAATCTGATAATATATTAAAAATGCTTTGGATGTTTAGTCTGCTGTGATTCTCAGTGTTTTTGTTCTTTATACTAGTATAGTTTCTTGCACTTGGTATGCTTGCAGCTCTTGAACGCTCCATCTGATTTCAGTTTGGGGACTGCTGTCTCTTCTATGCGTTATTTGCTGAATGATTCAGTCTTTTCAGAAGTACATATTCAGAAATAGTCCAAAACCATTTCTTGGACCATAAAAATATATCTGTAAGGGACGCTGGAAGGGTACCCAGTCTATTCCAGAGCCCAGAGCAAGATCAGCTTTCTTTAAATCATTCCCGTTTCATAGTATACAGCTTCCGTGCATGTATAAGGTTTTTGTTTTTTTTTTTTTGTTCTATTTTAGGGATGTGGGTGCCAGCTGGACAGGCAATTGGTAAGTACGTTACATGGGACCAATTTTAAAAGAAAATCCCACTGAGCAAGAGTGCAGTTTCTTTAAGAATTCACAGTGATTTGTGGATTTCTGTAGTATTTAACCTACATTTAAAAGCTTGATTGAATTTGTCCTGAAAGAACGAAGGAGAAGATAGCATGTTCTTACCAAATCAGTAATGGGAGCTGACATACATCCTGCTGTTGGCAACCACGCTAATTTGTTATCAAGGAATTACATTCTAAACAGCAATTATTTACAGTAGGGATACTTGAGGACAAGTATTTCCCAAAGTAAGAATTCATAGAAAGCTGAGACTGCATCTGAAATCTATCAAACAGCTTTACCCAATCTAGAGGATGCTGACTTAAGCAGCAACTTTTCATTATTAAGCCGCTTTAGTCCTTGTCTTCTCTCAATTTTCTAGGTGGATATGGACCACCTCCTCCAGGAAGAGGAGCTCCTCCACCACCGCCGCCATTTACCTCATACATAGTCTCTACACCTCCTGGAGGATTCCCACCTCCACAAGGATTTCCACAGGGCTATGGCACCCCTCCACCATTTAGTAAGTGACCTACAGGGGTCCGTCACCAAATTCAGTGTTCAGCTTTTGTTTATCTTTCTCTGAACTTGGATTTTTTTTCCCCTGTGTTTCGTCTGTCCTTAGATGTTTTGCCTAGGTTGTATATTCTGAGTTATAATTAACTATATACGTATTTTTTTCAGTGACTTGCGTTATTTTTTTCTTGGATGCAGTAATCGTTTATGTTCTCTAGTGTAAATCTGTGTTGCTAAACAAATTTAGATTTATTGTGTACCCCTGTTACAACATATGAACGAAAAGGTAGTGATTACTGCATGGCGACCTGGGCTAGACGCAGGCTGGGATTTTTGGAGAAGCTTAAGGAATTAAGGTTGCAACTGGCATTGGAAATGTAAATAGGATTTTGGCACCTACGCCCTCAGGCCACCTTTTGAAAAGTATAGTCGCAAACCTGGTTTAAAAAGGAAGGTGGAAAATAGCACCCAGTTATCTAGAGTTGCTTGTTATATGAATAAACCATTTGTTTGGGATATCCCTTTTTTCCTCCTAAGATCTTGAATAATATGGCTTCCTCCTATGTCTCTCACATGCGCATGTGAGTGCACAGAGTTTGGTCCCTAGTTCTACTTTTCCACTTTCTCTTTGCTGGCTGCTGATGTGGCCACAGTCTTCCTTTGGAGTGAGATTTTTCATGTTAGAAGGTAATGTTGTTGGGGTCTTTTAGCCACCTTTAGTGATTGCCAGAGTGTAGGAGTGAATTACTGTATGGCCAGCTGTAGGTAACATGCACTTTCGTTTTAATAGGCTTACACTTTTTAAAAAAAATACTTATACTCTAAAGCCAAGCAAGAAGTCAGGGAAGTGTTTACCCATGTCTTCACATGTACTGTTCTTTGCTCATGTTTCAGGTTTTGGTTACGGTGCTCCACCTCCTCCACCTGACCAGTTTGCCCCACCTGGAGTACCCCCTCCACCTGCCACTCCAGGGGCAACACCACTAGCTTTTCCACCACCACCACCACCATCTCAGGCAACTCAGGACATGAGCAAACCTCCAACTGCTCAGCCAGAATTCCCCTATAGTCAGTTTGGTAAGTAACTGCATATAAAACAAACTCAGCTTGATCTTTCTCCCCTTCCTGCTTTTCTTTCATACTTGAGTAGAAAGTCAGTGTTCAGAAACAGTTTGCTAACGCTGAAGGCACTTCTCTCCAGGATGGGAATGGCAGCCACCAGCTCTCAAGTGGTCATTAAATCGTGCAGTATTCTAGCCAGAAGGTGTTTTCTTAATCAACTCTGAAACATTGCTTGTATGCTGTGAAATAGTCTTCAGAGACTTGTGCACTGATAAGATAAATCACTGAGTTGCGCTGTCCCTGAATCTATAGTTAAAACTTTTTTCGCCAATAGCGTCATGGAGCTTATAGTCAACTTTTTTGTGTAACTGACTTTGATCAGATTGGAGAATAGACTTGAAGAGTAAGAATAGCATCAAGAGGCAAGCAGTAGAGGGTATAAGAATCCAAGCTGTGTGCCTTTTCCTCCCTTCCCCCCATTCCTTTCCTGTCTATCTCAAGTTATAGTCCTGTCAGAAGTGTGTAATGCTTAATTGTGCTGTATAGATGTCTGTCGGCTATCTGAAAGTTGACACTGGTGTAACAAGTTTTAAGCCAGGCAGACAGTACTACACAAAAACAAAAATTTAAAAAATTGCTAGACAGGAGCTTGTGCTTCTGAGTAAAACTTCTGCTCCTCCCTTGGAAGCTGAGAGGGAGTTCTCATCTTGCTCTTCCACTCAGCCCTATTTTTGAGCAGCATTCTCAAAAAAGCTGTTTGTGGCATAGTGCTTTTTTTTAAGGGATTGTAACTGGTTATTTTTTACTTCTGAAGTGAACCTTTTGCATGCAGTAGGCCCATGGATTAAAACTGTTCCCTACTTGAACAAGTTCTCCATGTGTGTTAGTGCCTGCCTGCTTTGTTTGAAGTGCCTGCAGAATCTGTTACGAAATGAACACTTCATCAAGTTATTTAAATAGATGCTATTCAAAGTTCAAAAAATGTAAAACAGACTTTGAAGGGAGTTTAGGCTTTCAGATGTGTTTCTAAAGCAAGCATATGTTCTCATGTTGATGAATTTGAAATGTTTTTCAATTTGCTATAAACACAGTTGCTTTCATAGATAGCTTTGCCCTTGTGACTCAAGAGGAAGTTCTTCTTGTCTTGCCAGAACTTGCCTCTTTGCAGACTTATTTTTGAAGGGGAGTGGGCCCTACTAAATAAAGTATAAATCCATGCACAATCATTTATATTCAGTGGGGAGCCAATATTTGCCAGGTGTTGGAAGTTTAGGAATAATCTGTTTTCCAACATTGTGAAAAACTGGGGAGGGGGGATTCCAGTATTTGGTGTGTATAGTACCATTTGCCTCTTTTATTTTCTGGGAAGCCTCTTTGCCAGTGAAGTACGTCAGGTGTCTGTCGTCTCTTTAAGAGTGCTGGTAGGGAGGGAGGAGGGAGGAAGAGGTGTGTAGTACTGCATTTTGAGGAAGAACACTAAGAAGGTTAGTTGTTTAAACCACAACTGCAGTTAGGCTCACCTCGAGTGCTTTTCTAGTCTCAAAACTGTTGTAAGTGCTAACAGGGATAGAGGTATTTAATGTGCTACAGTACCACAGGATCATCCACCTATTCATAAAGCTATGTGTAAAATCTTTTAAACTTTTCTAAAGAGCTTCAGCACTTCATGTGATTGCAAATTAGTTAGCAGCATTGCTGTACAAGAGGCAGTCTAGCTGATCTGCATCTATTTACATAAATGCATAAAGCTTATGGGCTTTTAAGAGGCACTGAGTTATCTAATCACTGTGGCATTTTAAGATTTGTCCTGGCTTGACAGCATCTTAAATGCTGCCATGTTTACAGCTAGGATGAATGTAAACACTAGTAAATTAAACACTAACATGGGTGTGTCTCCCTCACCCTGAAAAATTATCTCTGTACAGGGCTCTCTTGGGGTTCGTCACCCTGGTCTCCTCATTTCTTACTAGGGCTGGGTACCTATTCTCAAGACCCTTCAGGCTACGCGCCAATACTTTGTTTACACTCTTATGGTCAGGCTGAGCAGTGAGAAGCCTAGGTAGGTGGTGCCTATTTACAACCAATGCTCTTGCTATATCTGCGTTTGGGAACTTAACCTGTGTGTTTCTTGCAGGGTCTCTTTTAAGAGGGTGGGGGGAACAATGCGACTCAAATGTTCACTTTTGCGAGTAAGGGCAATACAGTTCTTCCTGTTCGTTAGCTGGCTGAAGTGAAAACTCACGACTGAAGTGTGAATGACGCTGCTGTTCACTTCCCAGAGCTGCTGCATTGGCCAGGCTTTATCCTGCACAATCAAACTGAGCTCAGGTTCTTAAGCAAGACAGTAAAACCGTTGTGGTTGGCACAGCTCACTTAGAGAGTAGAGCCCTCTGACACGGCAGGTGAGCTGTGTGTTTTGCTGTGAGGTGCTGGTGCAAACCAAGAGCTGCAGCGGGAATTAAGAAAGTAGGGGGAAGACAATATGTACTTAAATGTCTGGCTGTTCAGGTTTATGCTGTAGGTTTCCTTTGTGATAAACAAATTGAGAACTGTGGTTTCCACCACGTAATGCTGTAACACTGCAGCATACAGTGAGAATAACTTGATTTTTT
>NW_010518779.1:3822-5107 GCF_000687285.1 Phaethon lepturus | reverse complement strand
TTGCGCCCCCCGCCCCCGCCCCGAGCCTCGCCCCTTGGCAAACAATTAAATTGTATTTTTGGTTGCCTGCTTATCTCTGTCTGAAAAAATGACTGGATTAGCATTTTGAGCTAATAGAGGCCTGTGATAGATGTGTTTTAATGCTCATTAGTGGTAGCAAGTCCTGAGAGACAGGCAGAGCTTGAAATTGAAATACTGAAGACATGCTAAGAGACTTTGTTTTGGATTAAGAGAGTTAAACCTGCTTTAAGCCTGCACAGAGAGAAGCAGAACTGCAGAAATGTACTTAGTAATTAGGGTTCTTAATACCATCTTTCATAGCAGAAGCTTGCACTGATGCTACTATTACGATTAAGAGTAGTATTTAATTACGGAACTTTTATTAAATTTCTCAATTTCTCAATGTTCTTAATTTACATCTAGTTGTCTTTCGTATCGGCAGCAAGAATTCCAGCAAGCCTTTCGCCTTTACCCTTTCTCCCTATCCCCAAATCTGCTTACTCTAAACCTACTCTGAATCTGGTCTTTGGCATGGATTATGTTGCAGAGCTGTGGTCGCAGCCTCGCTGGGCAAGCAGAAGGACAGCGTGGCAGGAGAGAAGTGTTTAGTTCCTCAGATTGAGAAAGAACAAGATAAACGTGAACTTGCAGCACGTGTTAGCATAAACTTTAGTTGAGACACAGTACCCCTTCAGGCTTAAAACCAGCTGAACTTGGATGCAGTTGGTGGCGTAGGGGACGTGGGAGAAGGGCGTTAATAGCTGCTTATTGACTGCTGCTTCTCTTTAGCCGGGTTAGAAGTATTCACCACCATCTGCAGTAGCAGTAGGGTGCCAGGTTCTGAAATGGAGCTTTGTTTTTTCAACTTGAAACAAATACACTTCAGCCTGCCTGTGCAGTGAGTTTTCAGGAAGGATGTCAGTTCTTTCTAAGGGCAGCTTTAGACCGAGGCTTCCGATATAAAGTGTATAGTGGGTGCAGTAGTCACAACCTTCAGGATTCTGCTTTGCCAACTTTGCCCCCTCATGTTTCAATTTACATTTTTTAAATTGAATATTCCTTGAAAGAGAGGCTGATTAGTTAGTTAAAATAAATTTGGGCAGCAGTACTCCGTTTATTGAGAGGGAATTTAAGATTGTCTTCTCCAGAGTGTCTTTACAGCAAAGGAAGCTTTTTGACTGTCCAGGGAAGATGGTGAAGCTGACTGTACAAAGCCAGAGTCGAGTAACTGCGCAGTCAGTCCGAGATGCTGCAGTTTAATAGCTGTGAGATTTCAGGAAGGAAC
>NW_010518779.1:0-3791 GCF_000687285.1 Phaethon lepturus | reverse complement strand
TCTCTGTGGACCCTGACAGTTTTTAGCCAATAAAAAACCCAACCCAAACCGAAATACAAATATTCAGAATGAGCTGACAGCAAACCTGCAAGCCACTTCAAGCTTCTGAACAGCCGTAATATGACAGTTTAACTACCAGCTTGGGTAGGATTACCTCAAAAGTGAAAATTGCCATTTCTGCATACCTATGCAGTTCTGCTTTTTGCCTGTTTCTTCTGTATAGGAGGTAAATAATTGCAAGAACTGAAAGCAGCGGCTTATCTTAACATGTGAGACCGAGGTGTTTGTTCCTGAGGCCGTGCACGGGGGGAGGGAGCGGCATCAGGTTTTGAGTTTGCGCCTCTGTTGTGTGTGCGGATGATACTGGAAGCTTACTCTGCTGCCTTTTCCCCTTCTCCCCAGGGTATGGACAAGACTTAAGTGGTTTTGGACAAGGTTTCTCTGATCCCAGCCAGCAACCCCCTCCCTACGGAGGCCCCTCGGTGCAACCATCAAGTGGCCCACCGGCAGGAGGAAGTGGTTTTGGACGAGGACAGAACCATAACGTGCAAGGATTTCACCCCTACAGGCGCTAGCGTGGGCTGGCAATCAGGGAATTCTGCCCACACAGGGATGTCTGGTACCAGCTGAACCCAGGAATCCCAGACTTCTGAACTTGTGACAATCACATACTTGATGGAAGAAAAACCTAACAACATTTTTGGGGGTGGGGGGGGTGGGGGGTAAGGTGGCTTCTGAAGGCAAAGCTGTGGGTGTTTGGACTGCAGTTTTTAAATATTTTCCTTTCTCTTAACCCATCAGCACAAATAAAGAAAATGTCACTGGTTCAAACTACAGGGTTTTAAAAATGTCTTCAGCTTTAATTCAAAACTTCAGGTTTCTTTTTTTTGAAATTATTTTTCCTGAGCCTTTGTTTTACCGTATATTGTAAACTTTTATGTTTAAAAGAAAAAAATATATACATTTACAGATTGTGAAATTTTTAAGAGAAATTTTCTACTATGTATGCTGGCTTATTTTTTAATTTAAAACAGGGTTTCCGTTAGCACTGTTGGAAGTGAGGGTAAGCTGCAACCCCCTTACTCCTGACATTAGCGGTGGGGCGGATGGTTCAGAAACTCTGGGAGTTAAAAGAAATCTACTGAGTGTATTTTGCTTTTGTTACCTGATGGTATAGAACTGGTAACAAGGCAGGTGCAGACTTGTTGACGCACAGAGTCACTTACGAAGCGCAGCGTTAGATCTGTGCTTCGAATGCTTTCAAATCCTCTGTGGATTTCATTCGGGGTTAACGGAGGCCTTGTTAAGATGTAGATTTCCCTCAGGCAAAAGGTTTAGGTGCATTTTGCACTAACCAGTGATTACCCCTGGTTTGAATAAAGAGAAGTACATTTGGATTAGAAACACAAGCCTGTCTCCATTTTTTTTTTCTTTTGACAAAAAAGTTTCTTGTGAATTTGTGTTTTCATGAGAAATCAATTGGCAGCCTTGAAAATCACCTCTTAACATCAGTATACAGGCTTACGCTGTGCCTCAATGGACTGTTAAACTACTAGCAGTGGAATTAAGTCAGTAATTCCTCATGCCCATGCAACTCTTACCCTCTTCATGAGAGAACCAGCTCTGCTGGTAACGGGTCTGGGGATGGCACTGTCGGATTTGCTTTGTAGAGGCTTGAAGAGCCGTGTCAACTGCTGCTGGCTCTGACCTGGGCTGGATTTGACGTGGTGAAGGACTCTTGCCTTGAGTTAGGTCATTTGCTCGTTGATAACGGTGACGTGCTTGGGTTGAGTGCTGCTCTTCATCTGACCGTGGAGCTTCAAGGCGCTGTGAAAAATGTGTTCTTGCAAGCTACAAGTAGGACCTGTAGAGATCTCATGGATTTGTGTGCCTCCAGGAGAGTGCCCCTCATCTATCTCTCTTCCCCCCTCTTGGAATTTGGAGTAATCTTGCTGGTGACATGATCTGCTAGTGCTTAGTCCAGGGTAGTGATCTTAGTTTCTGTCCTGACGCAGTTACATGTGCTCTCGCTACGTTGGATTGATGATCTGTTACTGTGGGGTTACTGTGTACCCCCTCTTTTGAGGTTCTCTCCGTAACTGCTGAGAGCAGCATAGACCAGGTAAAACATGGATTTCTGAGCATCTTACTGTGTAGATTACTGTCATAACTTTGACCTGGGTCTTCTAGGATATTGTGTCAGTGTTTGTCTTGTTTAAATGTGGGGTTAAGCCTGTAGGAGATGAATGTCTGAACGTGATAAATGAGTGCTGTGTAGTGAAACTGGTCGTTGGCTCGAAGGCAACAACGTGCTACATGTTGTCCGTCCTTTATACGCGAGTCTGAGGCAAGCTGCTGTGTCCAAACCAAACCTTACCCAAGGAGCCTTCTCCAGGGGTTGTACTGCTGGGTGTGCATCTGTGCTTGTTAGTCCTCCCTGCTCTCGTTAATCGGGCTTAACTCCAGGAGTTGATAGTAGTGCACTGCTGCAAGTTTAAAAGACTTTGCAGGAGCAGACGTGGCGTTGCTCAGCACGGCTTGAAATTCAGGATGTGTTGGGATATAGCTGTGGCACTGGAGGTCACTGTGGTGCTCTCGGAAGGACTTTGACCGGTTCAGAGGGTTTTTCGTGGTTTGGATTGTACTGGTTCCACTCGCTGCAAGCCCTTCTGGCTCTGCTCCTTGCTCGGTTGCTTCCAACGAGCTCAAAGTGCACGGTGCTTCCCTGCCAGAATGGGAGATGCTCCTCTTGCGTTCCGTTTGCCCAGGTGTAACTTGTGCTCTGCCTTCAATGTGGTGTGACCGCTCTGACTCCTCGACGAGGTTTGGTTTGTAGTTTATTGCGATGTGAAATACACTGTTGAAAATGGTGTAATGCAAAACCGTGGCACTTTGACACGCAGAATGGGAGAAGACCTAAAGTCGCTGCTCTGCTGCCTTTCAAGCTCTTCTTGGATAACAGGTTTTGGAGACGGATAACTTCTGCACAGAACCTTAGCGTAGGCCAACTGGAACTTGAAGCTCTCCTCTGCCCAGGGATAAACCGAATCACCTTGTGCCTAGAGATGAGCTGGCACTTGTCTGCCGCACCACAGCTCGGTGCTGGCTGAGTCAGCCTGCGAGCGGGATGGGGTCAGAGGCTGGAGGAGGGCGATGTCCGCATGGTGGGACAGAGGAGGCACCTTGTGTAACAGCCGCATGCTGCCGCGGGGTAGCTGTGTTGGCCCTTGTGCCCTCTGGCCATGCTGGTAATGTGTCCTGGCTGCAAATGTCTGCTGCAGCCTGACCTGGAAAAGCTGTGGGGAGGAGGAAGGCACAGGAAGATGAAGGTCCATGGCTGAATGATGAAAGCTACTGCCTTCCCACAGGGGCTGGGTGACAGACAATTCCAATGTGGTGGCGAGCCTGGCCTGTGCTGCAGCACCAGGTGCCCGTGCCATGAAGGTGACTTGGGCCTCCCTCGCTGCTGCTGTTGGGTCCCACCTGGGTCCGGAGGCAGCTCCCCGGTGCCCCCCCTCCCAGGAACGGCAGCCATTCTGCGCTCATCCGCCCTGCTCCTGGGTGCCGTGTCTCCTCCTGCCCCCCGCTGCCCCTCGCCTCGCGCGGAGCCTCCAGGTTGAGGGGGGAAGAGGAGGGTCTGTCCCTCGAACAGGACAGTTCCGCCTCCCTGTCATACCCCAGCCTGCGGTGCGCGGCCCCTTTAAGGGAAGTGAGGGCGGAAGCGCTGCGGCAGGCGGGGCTTCTCGTCCCTTCCGCCCCGTCGCTGCTCTCGCGAGCTCCGCCGCTTCCGG
>NW_010518778.1:116025-118114 GCF_000687285.1 Phaethon lepturus | reverse complement strand
ACCAAACCCTTGCCACGCAAACCCAATACACTGGTCCTGAGGCTTATCTGTCAAAACCTCCTGTCACATCAACGTTAATTGATATACCAATTTGGAGGTATGTGTTTAAATAGTATTTTTAATTGCTAAATGTTTTCTTGCTGCCAAAAGTGTACGCGTTGACAAGGATCAGCCCTGAGCTTCCAGCGAGGCAGAGATGAGTGAAGCAGAACTAGATCTGTGCCTGATGGGATGAGAATTAACTGGGACAAGGACCCTGCCAGGAGCAGAGTGTTTTGGGAGGAACAAAGGAGTTCTCCTGACTGACGTGCCAAAATCAGCAGAGGAAGTTGGGTATCCTGTGACGCCTTGGCTGCGTAGCCTTCCTGGAGAGGTACGATGGCCCCTGAAGCACATCACTGCTAACGCCCTGAAATCCGCACCCCTGCTTGTTGCAAGGTACGAGCTGCGGTGTCTTATCTAACTTTATTTTCTATTTTCTCTGTGCATTCAGGATAACTCTTTTGTTCCGTTTTCAGGCCACACGCTGACACAGCTCTCTCCCTTTCTCTCTTTCCTCTTACACTGTTGTTTAAGCATGCTGTAAACTTACTCATTCCCTAAAGGCAAGAGCAGCTATCTGAGCAACACTTTGTCAGCATAATACATTTACAGAATGCATATTTATGAACCTTTGAGCCTTTATTGTTCCAGAGGGCAAATAAAAAACATGAAAAGTAGCAATATAGTGTTTCAAAGGTCCCTCAAGGAAAACAAAAGTAGTTGGAAATAAATTTAGGAAAAAAAAGTTCTTCTCCAGAAGAGAACCTTGAATTAGCACATACAAAATATGGGCTGGTTAAGACTATTCTTTTCTTCTACCTCTCCCAGACTGTCCTAATCCAAGTTTTAAGAAATTTTAAACTTGAAAAATGGTATTAAGGTTTACAAAATAGAAAAAATGGCATAGATTAGACATATACAATAGTAAACCAGAGATTTTTAAAGCAGCATATTTTGCTCAATCATAGTGAAGTAAATACAGTTTTTAAATGGAAATTATCATCTTTCTTGGAAGCTAAAAGATCAGTGTGGTACGTGCCACAAAATTTCTACAGATAAAAGGTAGCTGGAGGAAGCTGAAAAATTAATGAAATGCCCTAATTGTTATCATGTTAATTGACTCTAGGTTCTTATTAACTTTACAGTGTATACCTTGACTTTTAAAGTGAATGGGTTACTACTCATTATTGCTGATAATAAAATAAAGATAGTTAGCCAGTGTTTGTGTTCTTAGATGTGTCCATTAGCTCAATTACAACTTAAAGGTTATTATACCAATGTTCCTAGATTATGCAGCCTAAAAATTAAAACATACAATGTTGTTTCCCTGCACGAACAGTCTCATTTTAAAATGAGAGATGTGAGTGTGGCTGCCTGTAGCTTTCATCCAAAGCAAAAACTGGAGTGTGTGCCCAACAGCAGAGCTCAGGGAAATTCAGCTTAACCAAAATTTGGAGTACTAAAAAAAGGGAGATAGCTCCAGCAAGCAGGAGAAAATAGATTAAAGTTCCAAACAGTCGAAAAATAAATGCAGATTTTTAGCTCTTCTATAGTAGTGGAGCTATAGGGATTTGTACATTTTCCTTCTGGGATAAGAGTTTGTAATTGTGCTTTCTGCTGTAAAGACTTGAAAGATGCATGCAATAGGAAACTCAGCTGGACTCAATCTCTCCTACTTCTTTTGGCCCAAGTTCGGGAAGGAGACCCATAGAGCTCCCCGTGGAACGATGCAGAACCCTACTGACAGCAAAAACGAGCCCTGGGGTGAGCCAGAAACTGTGATGCCTCTGCCATGAGGTACTGGATGATCTGTGCAGAGGATGGGGCATGAGGGGGAAAGGCTTGTTTCCTGAATCTGTCACAATTTCACTAGGGGATGCTTTCTTCCAAAGGGATGGTGGATGTGTGACCATATTGGCTGTCCCTGGTGCTCACAGGCACACTCTGAAATCTTGGGTGGCTCAAATAAATGAGAGGGGTCCTACTGTGTTTGTATGATGTGCTTTTTCCATGAGCATGAACTCTGATCTAGGGGGTTTCTGTTGAG
>NW_010518778.1:0-115994 GCF_000687285.1 Phaethon lepturus | reverse complement strand
GTTTTTGTCCCCCCCCCCCCCCCCAGGTTATTGGCTCCATTGTAATGGCACACCAGAAAAAAGGTGAGAGAGTTCCCATGTGAAAATTCAGCATGGCGCAGGGGAGGCAGCTTGAACTTTTATGTATGTGTTCAGTTATTTTCAGTAGTCAAAATGCAGCTGAATTCATAAATCATTCCTGTGCCTCCAAAGCTGTATTTTTAGTCATTATTCACAAATTACAAATTTTCTTCCCTTCTCTCCTCAAGAATCACTCTGTTCCACTTTGTGTAAGTCCTGGACATTGAGACCCCCCCAGCACAGGTTTGCTTCTGAATGTCATTTTCCAGTGAATTGTGGTAATCATTTGTTAAACAATGAGAAGAGCTTGCAACGTTGCAATCGCTCAGGCGTAACTGCACAGGTAAACCCTCACCTACCACAGTGCAGTGACATGAAAAAAAAGAAAAAAGTGTAGTTATGTTTTATTGATTTCTCATGTTTTAGGTGTCGCTGACAATGTTATTTTGCAGCAAGGCATCTGAGATATCAAATGGTTATTTAAAAAACACAGAAAGAACAAATATTAACCTTTTGCCAGCTCTGCAACCACATTTGCCTCTGGTGTATTGCTCATGACATGGGGAGGATTCACATTGCAAGACTGGGCGGGTTTCTCCTAGCCCTATGCCACCATTTAAAGGACGATGTCATTTAAGGATATGTAACCTCATTTATAAATATGCTCTAAGCAAATGCTTGGTATCCCAAGTGCCACTTTTCTTTTTTTTTTTTTTTTTTAAAAAGCTCAGAAAAGCAGGGCCTGATGTTGGTGCCCCGGCCCAAAACTGTCCCCTCAGCAAAGTGGGCTCCCGCATCTGCCCCTGCAAAACCGTCTTTGCAGTGGGCAGGCAGTGCTAGTGCCCAGGGCTTTTGCCGGCCTGCCCTCTCAGTATTTTAGTGGAAATGACTACGAGTATATAATTTCTGGTAGAGTACAAATTAAACATTAGGAAAACAGGATGGTTTGTGAGCCAAAGGAGGCAGAAGGAGGTGCAGTGGGAGGAGGGCTATTGGGGATACCGTGTTAGTTCTCCTGTTACCTGTACAGAGCATCACAATGTAGAGACTACGATTAAGCCCCTCTGCAGCCCTGTGGTACCCGTCAGGCACCCCTCCCAGGGGCTGGGGGCCTGGATACTGTGTCCGAAATGGGCTAAGCAACACCTGCAGTCCCCAAACTCCATGTGGGGATGCTCCATCGGAGAAGGCAGTAATGGGGAACAGGCAAGAAAACCCTCACTAGACACTTACTGAAACAAGATTTTTATCAACCATCAGTGTTACCAAGCAGAATTTAGCCTCAGCAGGGTTGTGTGACACAGACAGGAAACTCAAAGGAGGTGAACACCCAGTTCTTATTGTCACCCAGAGCCTCACAGACCCCTTAAAAAAACCCAAGCAAAAACTCTCAAGCCCATAGCTTCAATTCGTGCTTCAGTTAACTCTGTTAATCTGCTTTTTACTCCCACTCTTCCTGCTGTTCATCCAAAATAGGACTGTGTCCATTTTTAGCAAAAGAGGTTCTTAGGGAAGAAATGCTGTGAACATACAAAATTTCTTACTATCATGAAAACCACCTAAAGTCTTAAAGATTATTAAATAAAAAAAGAGAAAACTATTTTCTGTTTCCTACCTTTCTAAAGAGCTTTTCAAAGCTTGTTTCACCAATGTGAAATCAAGCATAGATTATTTACATTCTTGACTCATTATGAGAAAGACTGATACCTGAAAAGATGTGCAAGTTAAAAAACCATACATGACTATGCTGTCATCTTTAAATTCCCTATACATAACAAAAGTGGCAGGATGCAAATATGAGGCATTCTAGATCAAAGCAGTAAAAATATGAAGATATTATTATCCACAAAATATACAGTGAGTGATATTAATGATAAATGTTTTAAATCCAGTGAAAGGAAAAATCTTTAGGGATCTTTATATTTCAGTAGAAGTTACACAGTATGGTTTCAGAGTTCCAGATGACACTTTGCTTTAATTAGAAGTTTGTAGCACTTAAATAATGAAATGGAAACACTTTACATTATTTCTAGGTACTAAAGGAATGAGGGATTGTCATCTTTTGTATTTCATTTTCCTAAAAAAAGTAGCAAAAGTATGGAAAAAGGGCCATATTGTCACTGCAAATCAGAGCTTGTACTGGCTTCCTGTATAACAATGAGATTTGCTGTCCTAGGAACTTTTCTTATGTATTGTTCAAAAAAGTTTGGGGTTTTGGGGGGTTATATTGCTTACTTTTTCCTGGTCAGATTTGTCTTAAATAATCAAAGATCTTGAATATTGTACTGGAAAACGAGTCCTATCTGAGGGTCAGGTCCAAGCAATTGGGACCAAAAAGCAGAAACTGAGTTGGGACAAGTCAAGGTCTTTTAATTTACCCAGTATTTGTTTTGAGGGCTGCTACATTATGAATATATTTTAAAACTTGTAACATTAATATTATATCCAAGTTGATCATTTGGTGAATGTTTTAGAGAAAAACTTCTTAACCTCTCTGACATGAATGCTTGTAAAATTCTGGTCACACCATGAACGCATGGCTCAATTTGTCCCTGGTCCCTGTGTCTGGGTCTCGAAGGCTACCCACCACATCAGTATTTTGCCTTCAGTCTGCCATTAGCTGTGGTTCATGATGCTCTTCCATTTTCCAGTTCTGACTGTATGATTAAGCTGAAAACTGAACCTTTCAAAGGGGTGTTTCCCACGTCCAGCCCCTGCCAAAAAGGCATATTCCCTTTTAAAAAGATAAAGTTTCTCTCTGTTCATAATTTGGCTGTGCATCAGTGGCTCTGCTGTAAAAACAATTAATTGAGAGGTTGATGCGAGAGTTAGGCCAAGCCCTAGCACTGCCTGCCCATGCATGAGTAATAAGTTGAAATATTCTTTGTGAATTATATGTTTCTGTCTGAGAAAGAGGGTTGTGTTTCTGAGACATGGTGCCTCCAGTTGGTGCTCTTCAGTCTGGGTCCTGCTTTGCTGTCTCCTTATTTAGCTCCATTTGGAAGAACTAAGATTTGGCCTAATACTAGCAATGATTTGCTGGAGACTGCATGCCAAATTAAAGGGGAAAAATAAAAAGAAAATTCATTTGGAGAGGACGTGTTTGTTTGAGAGACCATGCAGTTTTTGTTTTTGCTGAGGACATGGTAATATGAGATAGTAAGAGCCTAAGGTTTTAATGATATTATGCACCTAAGATATTAAAGAGTCTGTAAAAGTGTGTCCAGCTCTATAAAGTAATTTTCTTGGTGAAGCTGGTACCAAGATAAATGACAGCCTCAAGTGCTTGTCAGCTCTGTGGGCTCAGTCCTCTGGAGTGCAGCTGGAACTGCCGCACCAGGAGGTTGATTATTGCCAATAGTCTCTGCTGTGCATCTGCTTTTTTTGGTGGTTGTTGCTTTTTTAGTTTTGTGGGTTGTTTTTTTTTTTTCTTTTTCCCTTGGTTAGGTCAGTGACTGCCTTTTTGTCTCCTCCTTTCTCTGTTTCTCATTTGTGTGCCGCAGGGATACATATTGAATGAACTGAGGAAAAATAAGGAAGAAAATCAGTAATCCTGACTAATATCCCCAGAGTATCCCCAACAGGTTAGACGACTTCTGTGTTGAGATTTTAGGAAGTTATTGTTAACTGGTTGCTCATATATACCCTTTTTTTTTTTTTTTAAGTTGGATTAAAAGTAAATATGAAGAATAACAGTCATTGTTTTTATTTCGGGGAGGGTTCACCAATTCAGCTTCTTAAGAGCAAAAAATGAGTTTGGTTAGAGCGTAGAAAGCCTTTTGTTGCAAGCTTCCTACGAGTAGGTCAGTAATACCACCCATAGGCTAAACCAAAAGCATCGTGCTACTTGCTTAATTAAATGAGCTCCTCGTTTCAGTTGCAGTATCTACCATAAGCTAAATGCAGGGAGCCCACCAGCTGTGTACTTGCTCGCAGAAAGTTACTGCTATGATGTACTGAATTTCTCCCAGTCATCCCAGTCTTATTAATGCCTCAGTGTGGCATAAAGCTTCATTCATTATTCATAATAATCCAGTCAGAGGGCACTCTGAGACCTGATAAATTCTCACCTAAATGACAACAGCTGACAGGGCCTAGGGTTTTATAGCCTTTCTCTTGCCATAGCAAGGTGCTGTGGGCAAAGGTCCAGAATGATCCTCTACTAATGACCAGTGTGATATATGAGCAGCTGCTGATTTTCTGACATGAAGTCTACTCTGCTGAGCATCCAACCCGCCAGCAGTGAGTATTGGATGAATATCTGACAGGCGATATACTTCAAGAACAGGTCACGAAAAAATTCTGTCTCAGGTGGGAGGGAATAAAAGGGTTAATCCTGTGCTGGAGCACTGCAACATCAACAACAACAAAAATATCCTGGGGGCAAAAAAAAAAAAAAAAAAAAAATCAGAAGTCTGTAAATTCTGGCCATGCTGATGTGGAAATGAGAATACGATTCCTACTTTTGAGAACTCTTCCTTTCTGGCACCCAGAGGGTTGAATAATCATGACTTTAGAAGCCTGTAAACTGCTTTATAAAAATCAATAATAATCTGCTGAAGGATATTAATTGCACTTTTCCACAAAGGGAAAAAGCTTCATAATATTTTACTTGTTTTTAACGGGCTCTTTGATACCACAGGAGGTAAGTGAAAAGCCTCTTTCTTTTGTTCAGGCACAGACTGAACCTTTCAAAGGATTGTGTGTACCTATTCGAGTTTTAACTTCTCCCTTGTGTTGTGGGTTCAAATTAAAAGCAGGTGGAGTCCTTTTATTTAGCCCTTCTGTTTTACTTTCAACAATGATTGAGTCTCTATTATATCATCTTACCTTTCCCGAAGTTATACTGATAAACGTATGTCTTTTCCTGTGTCTCATTGCCATGCAAATTTAGGGCTTAATTCTAGAAGTTTGACTTTACTGAGATATAGTAGAAAAATGAAGCTCCATGTGCTTCAGAAAGATTCAGGACTGACAGGGCCAAGTCTGGTATCTTTTGCTTGTTAAAATAAGTATAGTGAGTACTCAGTTTTCAGCACACCTCTTCCTTGCTTTGGAAGAGTGAGCCTTGAGGCACTTCAAGGATGCCATTATTGCATTTTCCACATCCACAGCATGTTGGGTCTCTAGGCCAGGAGGACAAGCGGTTGTTCTGTGTATGGGCTTTGCTCAATACGAATTTCTGTCCACTCCATTTAGCACCACTCAAGTGGCAACAACAGGCTATTCTGGCCTGAAATCGTAGAGAGCTGGAGGTGAAAAGGTGGTGACTGAAGTTGAAGGCCGGAAATTATGTTTGTTCAATGCTGTGTTTTGACCCTAATCTTTCCAGGTTTTGTGTCACAGCAACAAAGAGATACACAAGATCGATGAGAATGTTTTCCTCTCTTCCCTCCTACTGGTGCTGCCTTGTTAGTTAATGGAGAAATGGACTCTACCTGGTTCCCAAATTGAACTAGTAGATAAGATACCACCTGGCAAAAGTCATGTTAGTGCAGATGGGTCCAGTCCTGCAGTGATTCTGATGCCCACGTTATGTGTGATACATTGTGGCTGTCGGAATAATTCAGGACTCAACCACTGACAGCTACTTCCATTGTTCTAGTGCTGCAGTGCTGGGACTTGCTTTTTGGACCAGACTTTGAGGGCTGAAGGCCGCAGAAATTCACCACCTACTGAAATTATGGGAAGGCTTGGTTTTCCTGACTGAAGTCATTCTGACAGCCTTATTTGGACTTGTTTTGAGAACAAGTATTTCAATTAAAAGTGACACAGACTATTTACAAATGAGGTGTGCCTGAACTATATGAAACCTAAACATATTTCAGACAAGTTTAGGCTTTGTTATGTGCAAGAGCTGGGTGAAAGCATTCCTGGAATCTCCCATGGTTGCCAGAGCGACCTGCAACTGTAACCAAAACATTCATCACTCTTGCTGGGTTCCTCTGTTGGCCTCCTCAGACACTTCTTCCTTCTTTCCATTATTTTCCTGTAGAAATAAACAAAATATGTCATTTGCTGAATGTCAGAATATGGGTTTGTTGAACACAGCCTGACGTGCAATTTGTCAGGGCAAGGTGTTGGGTTTCGTAGTTGTCCTCTGTTGTCTTCACCAGCGTCTTGGTTCCTTCTTCTTCTTGCTGCTCCCCTGGGTGAACACAGTTGCCCAATGGGTTCTTTGCTTTGAGCATTAGGAAGGTGATGGGAAAATGTTCTAGTGGGTGTGGTAGACCAAGGAAGACTTTTACTTTTATTTTTTCTTGTTGAGATAGAATAGAAAGATATGTCATTAATACTCATGGACATGGTGAATCACCTGTATGACTTTTGTTGACTGTGCAGGTCCGATTGCCCCTCATGTGGCAATCCCTCACTCAAGTGTCCATCATTCAATATCTCCTAAGTTTCCAACAGCCCCCCTTTTTGTCTCGGGATTTACCAGTACAATTTTTCAAATGTTTTTCTACCAGTGTGAAAATGGTGGCTTTCTTTGTGTTTTTGTTTGTGGGTTTTTTTGGTTTAGTTTGGTTTTCTTTTTTTGGTAGAACATGCATGTTCCATTCAATCAGCTTGAAGGACCCAGAAGTAACTTTTGTTTCGTTAACTCAAAATTTCCTGCTTCCATAAAAGCAAGGGCAGACAAAACATGGAATGGTTCTACAAAATACTCTAAAAAGAAGCTAAAAAGCATTGCAAGGATAACTTTAATAGAAGATAAAGCTGTGTTTTTAAATCCAGTAATTGCAGCCTATGCTTTTGAAAACCAAGCTGTGTATTTAAGTGTGAACGTTCAGTTTCCTATAATTGAAAACTTAAGATCTTTTGTCCAAAGATCTTAAGTTTTCATATGAAGTAATTTAATAAAAATTAATGAAGCGGAGCAAGAGAGGAGAGGAACCTACACCCAACAAAGGTGTACTCAGAGGGAGAAGACAGTTCCATCTTTAATGCTCCCTTCAGGGTGAAGATTTTTGTCCCATCTTGCAGGCATTGTGTCTACCATGGTGCAGGAAATAACTGACTTCAATCCTCTTGTTCTTTAATTCCTGACTTATGGTAGGAGTCCCTGCAGAGATTTAATGGTAAATATTTAACAAGGGGAACTCCCCTTTCCTGCTATGATCTCATATTTTGTAAACTGATTAATCTAATAAGGAAAACAACGTTTCCCTTTGGTTAAAGCCCTCAGTTCCTCACAACTGGGAGTTCTGTTCCTCAGCTGTTTCCATTGCAGGGCTCTCCCAGTAGGCAGTTTCGTTTGTCTCTGAGTGGAAAACAAACCATTTATTTGACAGGAAGGAAGTCTCACAACTAGTCCTCTCACAATTGGGACAAAAAGGGCTATTTTAACAAGCTGTAAACAGTATTTTTACTTTTGATCAGTTGTAGAGCTCCTGCAAGACTCGGCCATCTAATGTGGTTCTGCAGTGTGCCCATGGAATTAACTGTGTTACACCGTGGTTCCCACCTTGATGGGAAAAGGCAGTAAAGGCCATCTAATGTGGTTCTGCAGTGTGCCCATGGAATTAACTGTGTTACACCGTGGTTCCCACCTTGATGTGTTGGCAGTAAACCTGAGCAAATGTCGTGCAGGCCCCCATAGCATTACACCACTATTCATCTTCATTTAAATTGAAACATTTGAGTCAGGTTGCCATAGCGTCAGAGAGATCAAGTGTTTCTGGGATGTCCCCGGGTATCCCTTTCCCTGTATGGACTCTCCATGTGGCTTTTTGTGTGAGTGTTTTTTAGGAGCCTCTCATGTTGCCATCCCAAGCACAGTCTGCTGGGAAAGACATTGTTTTCGTTGCTTCAGGTTTTTCCTCTCGGTAGTTAGGAGCTGTAGCTAGTTAAGGGAGCAGAGAAATTTCTGGCGCTCATGGGTGGGCTACTGCCATTTAAATGAGCACCTGTGCATGTGTGTGCATTTTTTTTGTTGTTTTCTGGGAAGCCATTGCACAACCTTCATGCACGAGCTCTGCTGAAGCTGAGCATTTTAAGTACATGACAAACATGATGTCGCTTCCAGCTGGTCGTGGTGTGCAAGCACTAGCCCTTACTCTCAGTCGGTGTGGACCCATGGGTCCCGGCGCATAGAGAGCTTACACCAGAGTGAGCTGAAGCTACAACGGGTGAACAAACTGATCACACACAGTTAAAGCATTGTTCGCATATGGGTCACAATATACTTAGCAAATACCATATTCTTCTCTACTGTATAGAAGAAAATATGGAGTAAAAATTGAAGTTAGTGGAATTGCCCTGGATTGACACCTGGTCAATCCGAATGGGCGCTTCTCTGGCTCTTGGTCATTACCAGAGATGGGATTGCTTAAAGTTAGGCTCTTCGATATCACAGTGTGTGACAGCATATAGCTGGGCAATTGGATACACTAGTGTCTCCCTTTGGTGCTTTTTGAGGGGAGCTGCTTGCCTTGTTTCTGTGGCGTGGTACTGCAGAGTGCTGTGATTGCTGAGCCGTATTTTTTGTGCTGTGAGTGAATGGGGACTTTCCATTTTGATTTCAAGATTCTGGGAGATAAAAAGGAGAGTGTTTTTTTGACAATTCTGTGGTTTATCTCTAGGCCCATTGGGCACCTATTTTCATTCCAGTATATCAAGGCAATTGTCTGCACTACAATCCAAACAGAAATTCCTGCAACAACAAACCACTAATATCACATATAGTTCCAGTTGTTCACACTTTCTTATGCTCCGTCTTTCCGTGAAATCTCACTTCCCCAACCTACTGCCTTGGGCTAATAGTTTGTAACAAAGCTCAATCTCTAAAATGTCCTATATAAATGGAGAAGGGAAGGTCATAAAAGAGAAAGATGAAAACATTTACCACTCCAGCTCCCACACTCCGAGTCTCTCTTGAGTTTCCTGATTCATCAGCCGGTTAGGAGGGCACGCAGTCACCCATGCTGCCTGGCTTCTGTTGCTCTCTCCAATGCTACTGGGTACCATTCATCACAGACTGCTAGCTGAAGGATACGGTGTCAATGCTGGCAATTGATCCAAGAAAACCTGCACATGTTATTGTATCTCACTAAGGGCCCTCTTCCTTTTCTGCTTTTCCCTGTAACTGAAAAATTAACCCGTGAGGTTTTTTTGTTGAGATTGGAACAGTAAAAATAGTACCTGTAGAGGGAGGAAACATTCTCTGCTCATCCCATCTCTATGTCCTAATCATTATTTGAGGCTGTAAATTAGGGTAAAAAAAAAAAGTACTTGCTCTCTTCTAGCGTATCTGATTTAGAAGAAAGGAGATCTGTGGGGATTATCAGCTTGTAACTGTATATATTCATATGATGAAACTGAATTACTCAGAAGACGAAAGAAACACTTGAGATACAGCATTCATCTTTTGTACCACTGTGTGCATTCATGTGTTACACCTTGGGGCAAATCCCAGGCAAGTGCTGTTTGGGGAGGGGTGTGTGTGGAAATCTTGCTTTTTCTAGATCAGCAATCCTAGATGTAATTATTGTTCACAATAATGTACTGTGCAGCAAGACCACTCATTCAGACCCATAAGCGTCTTCATGAAATAAGGTACTATTAAATAGGGGCTCACACTTTGACTCTGACTACAGCTGCATTTGGAAGTCTGTGAGTGAGAAAGGTAATTTGGTTGGTAATTTGGACTCCCTTGGAGAGGAACGGGAAATATGGAAGCAGACAGTCTATGGGGCAACAATTTAAGTCCATCCCAGTCAACCATATCAATACATGCTTTGGTGTCCATTGGCTTGGGTATATGCTTACTTCCAAGTAATTTGCTGAATCAGGACTGTAAGCAGTGTCCAGCCACTGGTACCATAATTATGGTACAATACCAAAGCAGGAAGTTAGGCAATTTTGAGGGGTTTTCTTTATAGGGAACTTTACATTTTTATAGGGCTTTTCATTTAAAAATCTCAGCAAGCTAAGCTACAGTGATTAATTAAATTTTACAGCTACCCTGTGCATTAAGTAAATACTGCATTATTATTTTTTGCTTTAATAAAGAGCAAATGCAGGATGCAGAAAAGAAAGGATTTTGAAGTGTGTCCAGTCAGCTGGGGCAGCTCCTTCCCTCGTTTGTAATCCCCACCTCTGACATATAGTAGGATCAGTATTGCTCTTTTTGATAACTAGAATCAGATGGACAGTTTCACCTTCAGCATGCTGTAAATCAGTAAGAGTAAATTCCTGAAAGACAACCGGAACAGATATAAATCCAACCCAAAGAAGAGCGAAGTCCCATTGCAAATTTAAAGAAGTATTTTGCTTAGTTTTTTTAGTCCTTTTAGTTCTTTTCTCCCTAAAATGAACAGATTTGTAATCAGCATGACTGTTTAGCCCCAAGGATACAGGCCTGAATAGCAGATGTTGGGGAAGCCTTTGTGCCTTACTGGATGTAGACTGTACCTAAATATTATAATCTATCCTTGTAGCTATTAAGAAGAACAGGGATGTTGTTTTCTTGCCTGCCTGTGTTCAGGCATGAAAGGTGCATGAGAGCGAGCTCCCATGTAACATCTGTCAAAGAGAGGGGAGACACAGGGCTTCTTTTGGCTCAGCAGATTCTGTGTGTAGAAGTCCTCAAATAGGGTATGCTTCTGCCATCCTGGAGAGAATACAGGAGAATTAAAAAACAAACAAACAAACAACAAAAGGAGGTTATTGAACATTTCAGAAATAGAAATGTTTTCTTTATAGTCTTTTGTAATAAGACAAGTGTACAAGGTGAGAAAACTGTTCTAGGTGTGGGAACAGTTCCTGTACTTTGTGCTATTTTGTATGATTAGTTAGGAAAACAGCAGATATTCTAAATGAGCATCATGATTCTGGTATGAGTGGGTATCTAGTGGTGGGTGTCAAAAGTTTGCATGGACTCAGAAGAGGCTGAGCACAATGTTGGAAGAAAGGTTCGCTAAAGGCTCTTAAATTAAAGGGCACAAAGGCCACTTACAGAAAAAGAGAGGTCAGCTTCTCATCTAACCAGATACAGTTGCTCTTTATGTACATAGATAATATCTGGTACCTTGTAACGGAGTCTGTAAAGCTCTTGCCTCCATGAGGAAAGAGTTGTATTTTTAGTGTATTTTAGTCGTTGCAAAGAACAACTTGAGCTGAACTTGCAAGATAGGGAGTGGCCAGTCTAGAGGAGCTGCTTTACTTTTTATTTGCTAGCTGCCATCCCCTCCTGCAGACTCTGTATGAGATGATGAAAATGGAAGAAAAGCAAGCTTCTGCCCCAACACATGCTCTTGCCTCAGCTGTAGCGACCTTTTGATTGACTTTAGTCTTCAAGGAAGCAAACACCTAGGCAGACATAACCAGCTCTCATCGAGGGACTTTTTTCCGAAGTCTGTGCAGCAAACTGTCACTACTAACGCTGTTTGTGGGACATTCGTGCTCTGCAGATGGCGTTTTCCTCTGTCAGCCAAAGGGAAACCTCTCCCGGCTGAGCCAGCAGAGCCGCATGAAGCGTGTCATGGCTGGAAGCTGTTCTTGGCATTATGTACATTTAGCTCATTGAAATAGCATACCTGTCATCAGGGGTGGTTTCTGTGAAACTCTCTATTGTGTCTGTTCATAACCAGGCCAGCCTGGCCTCTCCAGAACCACTCCTTTCTTCCACTGTGCCTGCAAGGGTTTTTTTGCCTTGTTTGTTGGACTTTGATGTCTTTCCAGAAAGCCCTGTGTGCCATGCCAGAGAAGAGCATGGAAAGATACAAAGGGATTTCGTAGAGCACAAGAAAGGTAAGTCCTTTATCACAGTTGAATGCAGCTTTGTCAGTGTGTGGGAAATTGGTTGTATTCTGAGTTTTGGCAACTCTTAATGGTTGCACGTTAATTGAGGTAGTGGAAATGTATAGGGTATGGCACTGGTTCAAATAAAGAGCCTGGAGGTGCAGCCATCTTTCAGCCAGGCTGGGGACAGAGGGAAGGAGGATGGCTGCCGCTGGCTGTGAGCAAGGGGCTTGCAGGCATGACTGCTGGGGAGAGAGGCAACAAGGAGTAAAGATCTGGAGTCAGATCCCAGTTTCCATGGGGTGCAGGTGTGCACAGGGGCCCAGTCCTGCTTGCTTTTTTCTGCAGCAGAAGTGAGGGGTGGGTGGGATCATGGGCACAGGGACGAGCATCCCCCAGATGGCGAAGGACCAAGTGATACTGAAAGTGGGAGCAGTTGGTAGCATCATATTGGAATTACAAGTCTCATTTGTCAGAGCCCTGTGGGTGAACTGCTGGAATTCAGAATGACTGTGGAAAAGCAGACTCTAAAGTCTGCACAGAGAGGATTGGAAAATGCAAAGCCCAGTCATCGGGTTTGACTAGCCAGACTGCTTTTTGGGAGGGTAGAGCATTTTTCAAATAGGAAATTGCCACTGAGGTCATTCTGGCCACCCTTTAATATCTCAAGCTTACCTAACTGAAATTTTATTTTCCATTTTAGTTGGTTATGCTCTTATTCATTCACTGTCTTAATAAGTGTTTGAGGCTGATTTTTACTAAGATGTGGCCCCAAGCTGACTGGCGCTTAGGACTAAATAGAGTGAGTGAGTCCTTTCAGTAGGAAATTTGAGAGCATTAATTCTTTAAATCTGGAAAAAGCCACAGAAATGCATATTAAAAGTTGTTTATGAAGAGAAAGATGGTTCTAAAAGTGGTGCTAGTGTCTCCTGTTCATCTTCTGTGCCAGTGCTGCTTTGGGGATGTGACTACCCATAAGAGTCTCGCTGCTTGCAGGGCACTGCAGGGCTGAACCTGGAGAGGTGTGTTTGCTATCACGAGGCCGTGGGATCTCTGTGATTTTTTGGAGCCAGGTTTCCTGGGCAGCTTTGGGAATGCCACGCCAAACCTTTTTACTTGTCTTGAATTGGCTTTGGCTGCTCAGAGCCTGGTATGTGGTACCATCTGCCCGGCTTATTGAATGCGTGAGGGTGTATAGCTGCTCTGGGAAAAAGGGACATATGGAAAATGATAGTTGGTGAATCCCAAGAAAGAAAAGTCACGGGAAACCACCTAATTACCAAGGCTTAATAGCCAGTGAATCGACAGTAAGGAGCTTGGTCGTGAGGTCCTGTGGCATAAATGCGTGATTACGTTAATGCCCCACTGCTACCGGGATACTTTTGTGTTTATAGGGCTTTCTCCGTTATTGCTAGAGGCCTTCAAATCCCAGATAGTCAAAATCTCTATTCAGTGCTGCCTGCTGGGCGTTTAACAAGGGTCCTTGTAACGGGACCCAGTACAAGTACAAACATGAATGAAGAGTGCAGGGGCCGCCGCGGCTCCGCGGGCTGCCAGGTAGCCAAATGGAGGCAGCCGCAGAAAAGCAGGATAAAGTAGACAATGACCCTCAGTGCCTCAAGGCATTGCTTCAAAAGGTGTCAACACCAATTAAATTGTAAAGGCTCTGTCAGCTTCTGAAAAGTTATCTAGGCAGGGACAGAAAGTACGGAATCAAAGGGCCTGCAACGCGGTTTTGTGTCGCTCAGCAGAGCGGGTGTACACATGCTCCTGACAGTGTGGGATCCGGCCGGCAGCTCCCAAGGGCAGGGCCATGCTTGGAGGGGAAAAGAGGCAAGATAGCTAGTGTGGGGTCTCCTGCACCGCTGGTTCTTGTCAATGGCGGGGGGTGTTTAATGGCACAAAACCCAGGGTTGGTTAAAGAAAAAGCTGAACGTTTCTCCCCAGTCTCTGTTAGGGGTTAATACAATTGAGAACTGGATGCAACGTCTTCCCCAATAACTTTGCTTTCTGTGTGCTATGAGCATTTTTAATTTCCTTGTTATAAATAGCCCCTCTCAAGTTTATTTTATTCATTGCTGTATAAAATTGCTCATTAGAAAAGCAAGTGGTGTTTTAGCAGCTAATTTCTGCTGTGGCTAGATATGTATACCTATTAAATTCTTGTCCTGTCTTTACCCTTTACTCGTGGGACTGTGACAGTCTCATCCTGTTCTTTAAAATGGTTGGAGGTTCAGGGTGAAGGTACACGGAGGCATTACTCTGCGCCTCATTGGCAAGGCTGTTGTTGATGCACGCAAACGCAGCTTTTTGGTGCGACAGTCGAGCTGTGGAGTCTAATGCAGAATGAAAGGGGGTGAATACTGAGTTTGGTGCTTGGGGGGGGCAGGGGGGGAAGAAGCATGTGTCTTCTGTGTGTAGGGCCTAAATTTCTATGCAAGAAGGTAAAATGCTTCATATATAAAATAGATTAAATGGTCGTGCTAGAAGAAAGCTTCTAACTATAATATTTATTCTCCTCTGTGGCTTATAAACTGCAAAAAGGAGTTTTTACTCTTTTTTTAAAACCAGCTTAAAAAGCTAATTAAAACAAGGAATTCAAACTGTTGCTTTTAATCTTATAGTTTGCTTACAAAGGATTGTTATGGCAATTCAAATGGATGAGTGATGTTGATATTAAGTCATCTTTGTAGGTATACACAGCAAATCAAAGAGACGGTTCATGGTTTTTGTACAGTGAGTCCTAAATACGGTATTTTACCAAATCCCCCTTGGTATTGTAACAAATCATTTAATGAAAAATTGGTTTGGGAGGAGGAATCTGAGCTGAAAGGTTTGGGAAAGCTGTTTAAATGAAAAGATGGAAAACTAATAGTGTATTGCTGCTTTTTTTAAAGCCTTTTCCAGAAAAGTAGGCAATTTGGTTGTCCATAATGTAAAAGCAACAATCAAAATTGCTGGAATACACTCATCTATCTACAGATAATTTTTTTTCTCAGACTAAGTTTAGACAGTGTTTATTTTTCATTGTCTGTTTATTATTTTGAAATTCATCATTCTTAGATGTCCTGATACCATGAGAAACCAAAAAGCACTTTCTGACAAAGTTGAAGGACATGTTGAAATATTCTGAGTCTCTCTGTCTGAGTAGCTGCTCTCTTTAGCATATACAATTTTCTCAAACACTAGAGCAGAAGTACTTTAAGGGGGTGGTGGTGGAAGTCAGGCTGCACGTGGCGGTGTTAAGCAAACGGCAAAGCAAGGGTGCTGAGGATCCCCGTCTCTGGCCTTGCCAAGACCACACACTCCCTGGCATCTGAGGGGACAGCAGGTGTGTTTTGTACCGCCCGTGAAGATGATTTCACAAGTGGTTTTGGGCAGCGAGCCGTGCCCCGTGGCTGTCTCAGCCGTGCCAGTGGTGAGCAGCAGCCAGCTGGTCCGGCCGAGCAGCCGGGTGGGCTTTGGCAGGAATACCCGGCTGGTCTCAGAAAACCATCAGGGAGCCGCCTGGAGCGAGGGGAAGAGCCCGTGTCTTTTCCTGCGCTAGGGAAGAGCTGGCAGGGGGGCTGGCCTCGGCGGCAGGTTCCTCTCTGTGCGTGAGGATTCCCAGGCTTTGAATGGGAGTCAGGGCAAGCTTCTGGGACGGGCACCGTGGTGCGCCTGAGGTCCTGGTCCTGGAAGCAGCTGATATTGTCTGTAGTCCGGCTCAGCTGCCATGCGCAGTGAGCAAGAGCGTGAGTACACGTGTGTGTCCAGCAAGGAGGTTGGGAGGAAAACAGGAGCATGCTTGGACAGATGCTGATTGGTATTTCTCCACAGATGATGATGAAAGACCGGACTGTGGCTGTGCTTTGTATTGGGAATGGAAGAGAGCAAATGTGCTGGAGCTGCCACGTCTGCCCTCCTCAGAGGTGCTGCTGGTGTGATGCTCCCCACAGGTGTAACTCGATCAGCAGTGATAGGGAAGGGGGGTAATTGCGTGAGCCATAGCACAGTACCAATTTCATCCTGTGCATTTGTTAACTGTCGCTAGGCAGCTGCCTGGTGGGAGTGGGGAAGTGAGATTCCCCCCCCACACCCTTAAAATGGCTTATTGCAAATTGCTGTCCTCCTGTGCCAATGGGCAGAATACCTCCCAGCGCTGCCCTGCCACCGGCCTGAAGAAAGGGTGTATGCGAGTGCGGCAGTGCTCCTGAGAGCCTCCATGCGTGGGAGGCGGCACCGGTGTGTTCGAACTGCCCGTAAACAGCTCTGGCTTCTCCAATTTAGAGGAGAAAGGAATCAGTGTGCAGAAGACCACTCTCCTGATTATGGCAGGAAAGTAAAAATTGGTAGGGTTTTGCTATGGTTTGGGGCAGGGTTCCTCAATCTAATGCTGGCTTGTTTTTCATGGATTCATTTTTCATGTGGAACAAAAGAACTCAAAAAGAAGATACCATTTCTGTGTTGCGTTTTGCTCTATAAAGCAAAAGCATTGGAGAATGGTGAGAGTATTGTTTCTGTCAGTAAATAACAACAAAATCAGCAGTGCAATTTTTGCCCTTCTGTGTGCATCAAAAAAAATTGTGCAAATAGATTGTGAATTTACCCCAAAGAAAAAAGTACTTTTGCTCTTTAAAGAAATGTCACAGTGCAGGTATTCCTCAAGATTTAGCAAAATTCATACAGTTCTTTCTGGCCAGCGAGAGGAGAAGCTTGACTGCGTGCTGTCCTGCAGCCGGCGAGTGAGTAGGCACTCATCGGCGTCTGAGGGGTGCTTTGACCCTGCCCTGTCTTTGTGCGGGCGTAAAACACAGAGGACATTTTACATGGCTGAATGCATTGTAAACTCTGTCACTTCAGGGTGTCGCCCACTTAAACAACATCCTCATCATTTTTCTTAGGAAATGATCTGAGACAAAATATTGAATTATTTAGAGTACCGCTGGGAGAGGGAATTGATTCCATGCTGTATCAGAGAGAAGTAGCTGCTCTTTTGAGGCTTGATCCAAAGCCTGGAGAAGTCAATGAGAGTCTTTCCATTGATTTCAATAGGCTTTAGATCATGCTCGTATTCACTCATCAACTATTTTCTCTTTAGAACAAAACAATGCATCCTTTCATTGCAAGATACTCAGTTTGCTGTACCTAAGAGAAATACATTCTGTCCCATTCTGCTGAATATAAAATCACTTATGGCCTGCTGAAATAAGTAGCAAACAGCTTCTTAACATCACTGAAAGTTAGATTTAGTCCCTATGCATTTGAAATTCTTGTAACATGTGCACAGCTACTTGCATATGTGCATTTTAAACTCAATATATGAACTTGTCATGCTGTCTCTTTTCTTTGCAAGTAATTCTTCTTGTTCAGAATGAAAAGATGCATCCTACTGTTTTTTAGGCTTTCAGATGCGTTCAGCCTCTTTGCTGCCAAAGGGAAAAGTATGGTACGCTTTCATCAGTTACCAAGTCCTATTCTGTTCCTGGGAAAGTCAAGATGCAGCAGCTATGTTGGACAGCACTGAAATTCCCGTTTTGACACTGAGTCTGAAAGGAGTAGGGCTGGGCAGGGCTCCTGCAACTGCCAGCAGCTTTTCCAACAACTTCTTTTAAAAAGAGATGCAAAAGTTATTTTCTTGAATGTCTGACTTGCATCTTCTTTTTCCTTGTGCCATGCGTGTTTAAACAAAATTTAGCCATGTGTGAACAACACTACTATGTGTGCATTCCAAAGGAGCCTGAGAGCAGATCAATAATCCAGTCTCAGCTTGGCATCTTTATAAAATGACTCAAAAATGGACCTAACACAAAATATAATAGGAAAAGAAATAAAAGTGAGTGCCACACTCAAATTTTGACTTTTTGCGTTGCGTTTGAGTCAGGAGCAAGGTAGATTCATTGCTCATCACGTACAGTGCGCCTGCTTCTGAGCTCAGGCTGCAGAGTACACCTGATGGCTCTTCTGGAGCGGATGGAAATAGAGCGCAGTGTAATTTAGATTAAAAGAAGATGACACTCCTGATAAGTGGCTCAGCACAGACCCTGTAGGGATTGCGTGTAGGTACCAGTTTGTAATACTTCAGACTTTAACGCATTGTGGAGCAGCCTCTGCTGCTGACCTCGTGGTGTGCCGTAGTCAGCCGCGGAGGGCCTGTGCCGGAGACAGAGCCGCCGTGCCCCGCGTGCTACGCTCGCGGCCTGCGGTGATTGCAGAACGCTTGCGCACTTCCCGACGCAATCTTTAACCCGAGAGAGGGGTCGACAACTCTGTCCAGCATGGGCTTTGCGGCAAGAGACATGTATTACAGAATTACATTCACTGCATAATTCAGTGGTACATTACAAACGTGCCATGTAACTTCCTGTCAGATAGGTTTTCTTGTCATGCCCTGTTTTTCAGTACAGCAATTTTTTCACTTTAATAATTTAATATTTTCAGTACATTTTGCTTCTTATCTCGAAGGAAATATTTTCAGCTATGTAATTATTAAGTCATCCACAGGGACTTCCAAACAGCAGATTTATAGTACTCCCAATAACGTTGTTCAGAAAATGGGTTGTATCAAATTGTAAACTTTTCAAAATGTTAGGAAATGATGAAAGGTTATCACAGCAGGGACAGGGACAGCGTGTTACAGCACCATCTGTGAAGTCTCCTGCTTTTGGAAGCTATCTCCACAGTCAAAGGCTGGTGAAGAGTTATGGACCCCTAAAAGAAAAAAATGGAGATATTGTCTATATTACTCCATGATTCCTACCTACGATTAGTGGAAAGGCCAGACTGGGTTGAGGTTATTTTTGTTCTTAAGATGACTGAGGCAAGAGTTGAAAGAGCAGCAGAGTGTGGTTTCAGAAAAATGCCACTCAATTTTCATAGCCATAGGGCTTCTGTCAGGGAAAAGGAGAAATAATAGCTTACATAAAATTCTGAAATTTTATAAATATTTACTAATACCAAAATATCCACCAGAATCAATCACAGAATCAGTAACAGGAGCACATTTAAGTCTTGGTACAATTCTACTGAAGGCAGTCTGATTGCTTGCATTGATTTTTGGGAAGAATGAGAGTGATCAAGATTTTGTGAAAGATTTTGCAAAAGAAACCAACAGATTCCAGCTAGCAACCCTTCCAGCTCTAGAGTCACGGGGCAAAGCACAAAGGCTATCATATCAGGAGACCTTGCTGAGAAATTCTGGTAGCCATTTTGGGGTGAATTTATGAGCTCCCTTTGTCAGTGAACTTCATCCCTCAGCTAAGAGTTAGCAGAGAGCTCATTTTATATATCAAATATGATTTTTACTGCAAAGACTGGATTATAGCCTACTAGTAGGTTATAAGCATGTTGGCATCTTATCAGTTTACCAACATGAAGGGAAAGTGTTCTTGAGGCAAATGAATTATCTTTGGATAGGCTAATTAATCCTTGAAAACCTAAACTTGCCAGGATATGATTATTTAGGTGAGTGAAGCAGGCAGGATATAAATTGTTAAACAGCACAGTAATACAATAGAATGCTTAATTTTCTATGTTTTTAATTAAAATAACTCTGAAGTAAAGACTTCATTTTTTTGTTGTTTTTTGTTTTTTAAATTCTTTAGCATTTGAGAAGATGGTTACTTCTAATCAGAACTCTACACACTTTCTGAAAACGGTTTAAATTTGGAACTTACTGACAGGAATCTTATTGATTTTTGTAGTTGCTTAAATCTACTTTCTGTTTAAGTAGGTGCTAGTTTAGAAGATCCATAAGAGACAGAATTTCTTTCCCAGAGCAAGGGTGAGCAGTTATTCCACAGAGTGGTGGGTTTATTTTCGTGCCCCATTCCTGTAAGGTGTCTCCTTCCTCTTGCTTGCTCCCCTCACATTGCAGTAGAGATAAAGGAAAGCAGAACAGCTTTTAAAACAAGCTGAAGAACCTGGTCTCAAAAGCAGGCTGCTTTTATTCTTATTTTCCACCAATTAATTGTCTTTTATTAAGAATTTTCTGTTGATGCTGATGACTAAAATTTACAGTATTTGAATAACCATTCTACCTGGATACATAAGCAGACTGAATTTGGAAAAAAAGGCTTTATTATTAATCTTGATTTATTATTTCCTTGAAATATGAGGATAACAAGAAGATTACAAGACCTAAAAATTTGGAGATGTGCATGTGTGTGTGGATTACTAGTAAAGAGTCAAACTGAATTTACTGGGAATCATCAGGGTTGGCTGAGACTGAGTAAGCTCGGTGCTACCAGCTCTGCTGAGATTTCCTCTTTGGATAAGAGCTTGTGGGGCCCGGGTAGTTCTTAATTCTCTTGACGGCACAAAGCCGGTCTGTGATTCATCTGCTTGTAAAATTTCTCCTTCCAAAATAAAAAGTTCAGAGCATTCGGTGGAATTAAAAAATTTGTCAGTGACTGATATTTTTGTAAGTATGGAAAAAAACAAAGATAATATTAGACTCAGAGACACATTTTGTGTTAATTTTTTTCCTTTATTTTAATCTGGCTGTATTCTAAACTTTAGTAAAACTGTGATTAGCCCTGGCTATTTGCTTATCCTGACGACTATAGATAGATACTTTGTTATCCATTTGTAAGTTTAAAACATTTAATAAATGAGCTGAAAATTAGATGTTTATGTTACTAATGCCTACTATACATTTGTAATTGGTTAGGTGGAAAGCTATCTGGGTTTTATTACTTATATTTTTAGGTAAGTGTTCCTCCCCGCATTTGTAGAAATTAACTTTTGTGGTTACCATTCCAATTTTAGAAGGAACTCTTATTAGACAGAAATTTTGATAGGGATACAATTACCTTTAGTTCCTTCCTTCCCATATAGAGTTAAATTTTACTAGCATGAATGTTCTCTTAAAGATGTAAATACCTCTCTATAGCAGAGAGAGCCATTCTGATTTAATGATGTTATTTTTTTGCATATAGAAAAGAAATTGTATGGGGAAGGTTTAAAAAACCTCATTGAATAGATATTTGATGCTTCACAATTAACAGCCGTGATTTTACCTGTGAACAATGGTTAGTGTTGTGAATTGTGATTGTTGTTATTAGAATAATTTTTGCTTAATTGTCTGTTTCCTTTTGTTGTCTTATATGCAATCATTGTCATTAGAATCTAGAAGTAAGCAATGAGTTTGCTGAGTTGAGATGACTTGGTCTTGGAAAATGTTTCATAATTACAAATAAGCATATATTCTTCCCCCCATCTTTGGCAAGCTCAGCTTAAAAATTTTCATCATTATTTGTTGATGAAAAATAGTCAGATTAGGTGGGGTCAACAGTGCTGATTTGAACCCACTGCAGTCTTGAAAAATACAACTATGAATTTTTTGCTGCTGGAGTCCTTTTCTGGAAAGACAATGAAATCATTAGCTGGCGGGAAATGGCATAGTTACATTGAAAACAATTTTCACTAATTGATTATCTGGCTGATTCCATTTCCAGTCTTGGCTCTCACTTGCACCAGATGCAATATTATCTCTCAATATAACTCATGGTTAAATTTTACTGAAATTATATCCCTACGAAATTTCTGTTTGTGCAACAGACTTCATATCTATCTATCTATCTTTTTAAAATCTAAAATAAATTGGGGCAATCCCATTCCACATTCAGGAAAGTGTCCTATTTTTGGTCTCCATGCCAACTCTCTGGAGAAGTGTCTACTATTTTGTACCATCATTATGAGTACATTCTCTTGTTACAGATAATAAACCTGCTTTCCTTTCTATCGCCCTAGTCTATTCATTTAAAAATTGTTTCATTTTTACAACACTAATGTTATTCTCACCAGCTTGGTAACCCTGGGATAATAGCATAAATCAATGAATTATTATTTTTGTTTAAGGCATTTCTAATTTTTAATTAAAAAGAGAAGTCAGACTCTTGCTGATCACCTACAGGATTGTGACTCTCCATGGTTACCTGTCACTCAAAGAGATCTAGCTCTGAGGAATGCTAATTAGCACTGTTAAAGCACTGGTAATTGAACTGTGAAGACAGCCTGCAGAAGGAGGTTGTTTGCATTCAGCACTGCTTTGCCATTTAAATGGACTTGTACAGTCATGAAGGTATGGTGGATAAAAGCGAAAAAAAGCACTCAGGCTGTAATTTTTCATTTTGACTTCAAAGTTGTTTACCAAAGTGTTTCCTAGAAACGAGTGCCCGCACCAAAAAAGTGTCATGCGTAGCTACTTCACTGACAACCCACACCTAGAAAGTGCACAATGCCCTTCATCTCTTACTTTGCTTGTTGCCTGGAACAGCCACTTGTAGCAGTGGAGCTCAAGATGGTGCCTTGGATGACCCACGCCGCTCCCCATTCAGTGCTGGGATTCCAAGCAAGAGATTAAAAATTAAGGAAGCACCAAATTTAAAACAAGCTGAAGAAAAACCCTAAAGGAAACTAGTGTTAATGCTGCAGTTGATGACTGACTCTTTTCCAGATATTTATATGACTCCCAGTGCTGTGATACCCACATGCCCTGAAATACTGCACCTTCCGTCATAGTATTTTACAGGTTTGCTGAGGTGAGGCAGAACATCTCTTGGCACAGTAGAAGTGAAACCCAAGTTTTCTATTGCAAGGGCAGGCTTCTTGTCTGGCACCGTCAGATGGGCTTCATTTTTCTGTGAAGGTAAATATTCAGCATCTCCTGAAGATCTAATACTTTTAAGTAAAGTACCCCAAAAGTGAGATAGCCATGTCACACTGATCTAACATGTCTTTGTCATCTCTTTGATTGCTCATGAGCTCTCTTTTCCCATTATACAGCTTCATGTCTCAAATTATTCTCCATGCCTTCAAAGAGTTGCATATTTGTTTAGTTAGAAAATGAGTAATCTTCTTCACAGGTATGAAGTTGAACACTTACCTTGGTCCTTAGATTGTGATGTGATGCATATACAAGGCATACATTTAGTTCCTCTTGAGAATAATAAATACTGATTTTAAACTCTGTCCATCAGCTAATAGATGAAATGTGGATTTTTTTCTGTTGATCAGATAAGTGTGTGCACATTTTAGTACCTGCAAGATCATCAATTGATCGTTTGATCATGTAAAATGAATATTTGCAGCATGACAGCTATACTTTAGTAAGCTGTGAATATTTGAGCCAGATGCTAGCTTAAGCTTTTGGGATAGTATCCTCATCCTTAAGCATGAGGATACTGATAACTTTTGTCTTAAAATGCAAAGGTATGATAATGCAGAAAGTGTCCAAGAGTTATCTTCACTGGTGAGTTAAATTGAAATCCCTTTTCTCTTACGTGTAATGCTATTACACCTATTCTCAATGGATAAAACTGACTCCAAATCTCAACGAGTCCAGGACTTCATGCAGACATTTCCGTGTGTGAGACTAAGTGTTAGATGGGCAGCATGCAAGCACTATCTTTATGTATCGCCACCTTACTGTTTGTTTAGCCAAAGCTATTCCTGTGCAAGATATTCTCAATTTTTTTGTTCTTACTGCTTTGTGGAGAACAGTATAATGGAAATTTTCCATGTTATGAGGAAAAAAAACCCCAGTAGTTTCATGTTACTGAAAGATTATGATGGCAGTTGAAATTTAACACTTTCCTGATCATATTATATCTGGAGAATAGTAAGGCTGACCTGAAGGACTGTGTGCTAGCACGTTTCTGCCTTGCTCCATTCTTTCTAATGGGATGCATTGACATGTTCACCACATTTTGTTTCTCACGGGCGCTTCACAGGATGTGTCATCTCTTTTAGCCTCCTGACCGTGGCCTGTGCTGGTTAGGTGGAGAAGGATCCACATACCTTTTCATGTGACTTACACTTTGTTATTCGAAAATACTGGGGGAAAAATTTATATCCCAAGGTGTGCTCAGGAGTATAATAGCACATCATCGGCTTTTAATCTGAATCATCTCAGACGATTGCCTTGGGAGCACTGGCTTTTTTCACTTATTTGCAGGTTGGGTTAGAAGGGGTACCGTCTTTCTCTCGTTTATGTCAAGCTGTTATCTTCATGTTGCTTGTGACTTTGTCTTTGAAATGCTTCCTGAATGCCGGGACTCATGTGCAACACAGGCAGAGTGCAGTGTGTAGTCGGTGTAGGGCATCATGCAGGGTCCAGACCCGAAGTGGAGGACAGAGGGCAGCCGTGCTCTTGACAGGGCCCTTGCAATGTGGCATGGTGCCCCCAGCATGGTGGAGACATGGCTTTGATGTCAGGCTCTCCTGTCCCCACTGTGGAGCTCCCTGCCCAGCATGCCTCACAGGAGCCATGGAGAGGGAGGGATGATGGCTTTTCTGCTCCTCACTGGGGCTGGGTACCTACCTGCTGGAGACTCCAGCGTCTGTGCCCCCATCCCTGTGTGCTGGCAGGTACCTGAAAATAAGAAGAAAGATTGTCCCTAGCTCCCACCTGTCAGTTAAGCAAGCAAAGAAAATCAACCTCAGAAAAGATGGCTCTGACTTAGCTACCCCAAAGGAAGCCTGGAGTCATTTTGACAGTCCAGGCATCATCCAGCCCTCAAATACGTGACATTATTGATCCCCTAAATTTGAAATCCCACTAGTTAGGGCCTGCACAGTATGCTGAAGAGCGAAGGGCAGCACACTAGAGCGGTTTCTTCCCCTCGTAGCTGACCATATTTTTGCTTTTCTGCCACAGGCAAGGTGGCCCATCCCAGACAAGCAGACTGCTATGCTGCACCCGCTTGATGCTAATGGAGCCTGAGAGAGGGCCTAAGGAGAAGCACCTCAGACTGGTGCCTACAGAGACCACATAAAGCCTTTACTGGGAGCGGGGAGCCATGGCAGAGGCTGATAAATGAGTGGGAGATGCTGTATTAGGGTCTTCGGAGGCACGTGGGCTCCCGTGACCCTGTGCCTGGCGGGGAGGTGCCGCTGTTTCTGCAGCAACCCATCATGCTCTGGAGCAGTGTGACAGCACAGCTCTATAGTTGTCTTTTAAATACACAAGTGTGGGTTTTGAGACTAAACCAGCACTGACCTATCAGCAAATAAACTTTAAGGTCATTTAAATGAAGTAGTGGACCTACTGTGTATTCTGTTTGTTTAGCAGGGCAAAATAGAGTTGTAGAATCTATTTTTGGACATCTGAGACAGCAGTCACCGCAGTACATCTCTGCAGCACTGCAGGTAAAACACCACGCTGAAACAAAGAACTTCTCCTTCCTCTGTGGCTTCAGAGGAAGTTTATTCAAATGTGTCTTGGCTCTTCCTCACCTGTCTCGAGAATTACACCAGTTAAATTCACACAGAAGAGCTCAGTTTTGAGCTCGGATGGTTGTTTCTGAATGTGCAAACCTTTTGCAAGTGTTGGGACCAAATACATTGAACAGAGGAGTCGTATTTGTGTGGGGACCGTGGTAAGGTGGAATGCCGGGGCAATAGATGTTTTGGTTTATTTTAGTCAATGTTAAGAAGAAAAAGTATCAGAGTTGGGGAAATTAAACACTGACTACCTTAAACTGTCATTTCTTCTCTGACTTGCCAGAAAAAATACCGGTGTTACCAACAAACCTAAAGTCAAGAACAGGTGGCTTACCTGGTGTCACTCAACATGTGAAAACCAGAGATGAGACACTAGTTGTCTTGAACCTGTGCCCCCTTCGTTAGCCCAAGCTGCCTGACACGCAGGCTGCTAACAGACACACAGATAATCACAGGAAGAAAGAAGCTGATGATAAATTATTTGTATCGTCCTAGTCTTTGCCAGGGCAGAAAAGCCTTTCACTTCTTAGAAGCTGTCTGCAAAGGGATATTTCCTCGTATAATTATGCCAGTATAATAATTATATTGCATCCAAAGCAATTTGGTCTGAACTGCAAATAAGTACTTTCGTATTGGGGAGTTGCATCAGCGTGACTACGGAGGTTCAGTGCTCGGTTACAGCAGTGTAATCGCCTCAGTAAATCTCCCCTATGTAGACAAACCCTTAGACAAGCAGAGTAGTACAGATTTCCTGTAAGTAGACACGTCTCAGAGCACCAGCTTGTCCCCAGTGCCGATGACATTTAGATTGGGATTTTTGGAGCAGTGGTACATGCAGACGCGCTCAAAGCAGCACGTGGCTGAATTTCATACCCGCTATGCTGTGTACGGTCAGGTGCATTGTTTATGAGTTGGGCCAAGAAAATGCGTGCAATATGCTCAACAAAAATCTAGTACAAAGGCACGGCTGGTTTTGAACCAGCAGTGTTTTTTCAGTACTTTTTATACCAGGCTACGCTCTTTTAGACTAAAGGTTGCGGTGTGTCCACTCTAATTTGAAAACACAGAGGAGCCTGGATGCTGGATCCTCTGCTCATGTAAATTAGCATTGCGCCATTCTCTTCGGTGCAAGTGACTTATGGCATCGCCTAATAACATTTGTTTTACTTCTGTGGCAACAGAGCTATAAAAGCCATCCACTTTTGCAAGTGAATAGTAAGTAACCATACCAATCAAAAATAGCTGCTTAAAAACACTAAGAAACCTTTCTCTGCTAATTGTAAACAAATCTAGGTTTGCTTACGTATATTGTGAGTATATTTATATTCTCTTTTTGTTGGAAACAGTTTGAGATGAACTGGATTTCAGTGTCTGTACAGGCCACGCTTAGCTGCTGGATGGCAGTGATACCGCACAGGTACACCTGAGTGTCTGTGTCTCATCCTGCTGACACCCGCCGGGCTCCGGCGAGGCGCGCGCCTCCGAGCGTGGAGGGTTATTGCCTTACGTGCCAGCCTGATGTAACTCATTGCCCTGTTCTAACTGAGTCTGCTCCAGCAGCGAGAAGGAAAGCACAATATGTAGGGGTGCCACGTCTCTTAAACTACTGCTCTTTGGGGTCTTCGTGCGATGGGAAAATGTTCCCTGGTGAATAATCTTGCTGGAGACTGTTGGGCAGCCAGAGTTTATTGCGGTGTGCTGGGGGTTGCGTGCTGCAGCAGGGGTGCTGCTCCCCTCGTGCATCGCCCACAGCAGCGTGTGGTGCTGCGTGGGCTGCCCGTGGTGTGCCGGGAGAGGGATGCCAGCCCCAGCCCCCTGGTTCTCGGACCCCCAGGAGCTCCCCTATGGCCTTGTTCCCCCACCAGCGTCAGCAGGCAGAACCGCGTGACTTCAGCAGGCGCTGGACCATGCACAGCCGCTCTGCGCTAGGCTGTTTGCATTTCATTCTTCCTTCTGTGCTATCAGAGCAGGTCTCGCCCCATCACCTTTAATTCTGAAAAATTTAGCCGTTTGATTTGAATATCACATTTCCTTTTCTGATTGTTAAACCGTTCATAAAATAGACTTGGGAACCAATTTGCAGTTTTGTCCCTGGAGCTCTCACACTGGTAGTGGGACAAGGGGCTTTGTGTCAAAGAAAGGTGTCTACCTCCAGCACCGGGCTCGAATAAAAAATGATAATAAAACACTTTTAAGAATGCATTTCACAGTTTATCCTTAGTGTGAATTGCTTCTTACACTGTGAACTTTTCGGACTGTAGGGCTGAGAATTTTCCTTCCAGTCTGTCCTGGGTTACAACCAATAAAGGTCTGGGAGCAGTGATGGCAAACCTTCTGCTCCGAACTTCAGAGAACGTGAAAATGGAGCTCTAATGAGAATGTCTGTCCTGTGACAGCTTTCCCAGCAAAACAACAAACTGGCCGTACTCTTGTTGAGCACCAGAAACCCTTAGGGGATGCTAATGTGGCGTGTACTCACTTCCTGATTAACTATACCTGCTGAAAAAGCTTTTTTGTTCTCAGGATCTTATGAATTGCTCCAGTCTGAAGGATTACATTACAGAGCAGTTCATGAGCATGGCATTTCCTGGAACATATTTAAAGAAATATGGTACAAGTGCATATATTGGCATACAGTCTTCAACCTTCCTGTAAATGAAATATTACCAAACCCAGAAAACAACCTCCACCAATTAAAAAAACCCCCAAACTATTAAGGGCCTTTGAGGCATCTAAAACTAGATGTGGACTATGTCATAAAGTGCATTTTGTCAGTATAATATTTTCAGCTTGCTTCTGAAATCTGAGTTGAGATTGCTGTTATAGAGCTACACATTTCTAGGTTAATGCTGATGAGGAGTTAGATGCTTCTTTGCAGCAAAATGCAAAATTGAGACAGAAGATTATCCACAGCACCGTGGTTTCAGCGTTTGAAATTGTCCACACCTATCGGGTTGAATTCACCAGGCTCTGGTACTAATCTGAGGTAGAGCACCTATGGTTTTGTGAATACACGTCAAACTTCTGGCTGCTCCACAGCCCAGGTACACTTTGAAGATTATTTTTGTTTTACTAGCAGATGGATGCGAAGCCTGCCAAGGCTGGGGGGATTTGTTTCCATCATCATCTGCAGCTGGTGGGATGCAGTCAGGCCTGGATCTGCTGCCAGGTGACTTCTTTCCTCCCGTGCCTTGCGGAGTCCTGCAAGGGGAGGTCCAGAAAAGCACGGGCGACGGCAGTGGCAAGAGGCGTGTGAGGTGAGAAGGGCCCTGGAGGGACCGTGTGTTTCAGAGTAGGGAATGTGAGACGGAGAACTTAAAGGAAAACTTAGCTACAAATCAAAATATGTAATTAAGTTCTTGAGAGAAGGTCTGGTAACTTTAAACAGTGAGTGAATTGAACAGAAATGTGGACTGGGTGTAAGAGCCATGTTGTTTATCACCAGAGGTGATGGTTAAATTGCAATACATATCTGATTAATTTGCCTTGTTTTCTTCATGTGAGAGAATAATAAAAATTCACACATATTGTATTTACGTTCGTCAAATAAAATTCTCCCTGAATTACTTAGCTCCACTTATAAGAGCTGAACGGCAGTGCTTACAGTGAAAATACTCCTTCAGGCTTAAGATCAGTCATTGCTACCCTGTAATAATATAAAAGTTGTCTAAACAGCAACCGTCTGCAGGTATGCAGAAAGTTTGAAATATCAGCAGTTATAGAAACCACGGAGTGGAGCTAAAGGCACGTCATTCTGTGGTAAGGGAGGTGGGGTGGCAGGGGATGGCAGAAGGACAGTGCCAGCCTCACGGCTGCCCTGTAGGAGCAGCAGGCATGCACCCTGGGCATCTTAAAGGTGCCTTTTGGTCGCTAGCGTGAACATATTCGTTCTGGATAACTGGAATTCCTAATGATATCCTACTAATACACCGTGGCACAAATAATGTTAATTTTCCTAAGCCATGCTGGAGAGAATAGTTTTCTCCTTTTAAGCAGCTAGTTTAAAAAGGATTTTATCCAACTTGAAGCTGGGAGAAAATTGCATAGAAAATGCTGTTTTGCAAGGAGAGAAATATATAGGAAAGAATCCCACACTGATAACAAGTGTGAATAACTACGTAAATATGTTAATATTGTTGCTGTCCACTTTCTTCTTGCTATTGAATTGTGTAGCATTAACTCCCCCTTTTTTTGTTTGTTTGAGCAGAGCAGCAGGTTGCTGTTTTTCAGATTGACCACCAAGCAGGTAGTGGCTCTTGTTTCATAACTTACTCTTCTGTTATAAGCAGGCACCAGGAGAGACTGGTTTGGTGAAGACATTGCGAATGGCCTGTAGACACTTTGGCACCTATTAAGGATCATGTCTAGCACTGGTGGGGGTTAGAGGCCTCAGGTTTTAATTAAGACCCCACAGCCCTTGATATCATGCAAACATAAGCTAGTGTCTTGCTGTTGCGTGGGCACAGCCCTGTATCCATGGAGAGCATCAGTGGCATGGAGGAACCTGCTTGCGAGCTCAGAGGTTTGGCAATGGGACGCTGGCAACAGGACTATGCTAATTGCATCCTTTCCTGCCCTGATGTTTTTAATCTAAATAAATAACAAGGAGACGCAGGACAATAAATAACAAGGAGACGCAGGACAATGGATTCATTGTACCTGAAGCTCTTTGGAAAATGGGGCACAGGGAGACTGCCCATGAATGCAGTGAGTTTTTCTAGTTTGAAGTAGTTATTGTCACTCCCATTTTACAGGCAGGAGATGGAAAAACTAAGTAAAAATTCCAGATTAAAGTTACAATGTCTCTGACAGAGCTCAGAGCTGACCACAAGATTTCTGAGCTTTGTACCAACTCAAGGGATGGTCAGAAGAGGCAGGGGAGTGGTGGCCGCACACCAGCGGGAAGAAGCATACAGATCTGTAAGTGAGCAGTGTCCATTGTCCCCATGTATTACTGCATCAAAAGTAACAAGGGACTTCCCAAATGTACAGCCTGCCTGGAACATTACTCCCCAGAAGTACGTATTTCTTATTTGCTATAATGGAACAGTAAGTTGCTATAACTGGATTTTGACCTTGTTTACCAAGACTTTGAAATGTTGCTGTTCACTCTTGCACAAGCTTTTAGACTGCTGCCAGCACAAATCTGGGAAAGAGTATCAAGGTTGAAGTTTTCTGTCTGACTCAGACCAGGGGTTTGAGCAAAGTTGTCTCCACGTTGGCTTGGGAGGATACGGTAGCTATCAAGCTGCTACGGACTGAGCTGGTCGGTTCTGGTTTCCCTGTTCAAGCTCCTTCCCTGTCTGTGGAAAACTTAACTCTTCCCTGGCACTAGAGCTGGAGCTGAGATTGTGTCTATCAGGTGAAAATCCTGAATCTCTTGTTACCATCTTCCCAGACAAAAAATGTTTTCCTGGTTTGTGTCAGCTGGAAGACCATCCAGACAAAAAGATGCTCAGGCACAGTGTACCCTGCTGCGGCGATTTGGGCACACCGTTGAAAGGGCAGGTGTGGGTTCAGGGTCCCTCCCATCCCTCAGCAGAATGGCATAATTACCAAGTTAACAGTGTGCAAGTGGCCTACATAACCTCCTTCGATTTATAGCAAGCAATTATTTTCCTTTCTTATTACAACCACTTGGAAGCAAACTACACTACTGCAGCAGGAGGGCAGGCAGGAGTTATGCTCCTGTGTAGAGAGAAAGAGTAAAAAAAAAGTTGGACTTGAAGCAATCCTACTGTTGTTCTCCAGTCCAGATTTCAGATTGGAAAACAGGCCGAAAAGTGAGTGTGCAGGTGGACGTGAAGCTGCACGGCCCATGATTTTTAGAAGAGCTGCAACGGATTTTGCAGGTTTTCCCTAAGTGTGTTGGTACAGGCAGCGAGACCCCTGCGGGGACTCGCCCCAGGTCCTCCCCTGTGCCTCTGGCAGGTGTTGTGGGGAAGCCTGGAATATCTGAGCCTCAGGGGTGATTTAATTCCGTGATTCTGCACTGTCATTTAATCTCCATTGTTCTGCCTTTTCCCTGCGAATATGGCTTCTGACAGTACGTTCACTGCCTTCTCCATCAAGCTCACTTGTGCCTTGCTCTAGGGACAAGTGACATAAAGCCCTTCTTGCTCAACAAAGCGAGGCCCCTTGTGCTGCCATTACAGAGTTCTGTCTGAATGCAAAACCCAAGCTGGTATTGCTCATACTTAATCAATTGTGTCACTGCTGATGGTATTGGTAATTCCTGAGTTGTGTCTGCTAGGCAGGCTGAGAAAATAATAAGTAATGGCCAGGAAGAAAAAAAATACTTTGCAACAACCAGACGTGCAGAGCCAGAAATGGCAAAAAATGTACAGCATCTCCTCCTTGGGCCTGAGACGAGATGACTCCATGCAATGCAAGGTAAGCTCATCTTTCTACTGCTGTGCCGCTTTCCTCTCTAAATTTTGAAAGCCAGTGATTTCACTTTTGGCCATGGTTGAAACTGTTGCTTGAACTCTCTCTTCTGTCGGCAAAGTTTCTGTGCTTCGTGTGGTAGAGCTATTGCTTCTCGGAGCAATACTTTTGTTACTGCAGGTTTTAATTCCGCTCATTGAGAATGAGATAAATGGTGTTTGAAGTCCATAGCGTTAAAGCTGTCCATAGACAACCTAACTGTGCCTGTTACTGTGCTTAGATGATGTCAGCAGCATACTATTTATTTAACCTATAAATGTCACTGATGTTATTTGTGCCGCTGCAGAAGATTTGGGGAGAAGTTCTAACACGCAGCAAAAGAAAGAAACCTTTAAGGAACAGATGGACAGCCAGGATTTTCACACTCACTGTTCATATGTAAGAGCATGGAGAGCCCCTATTTAAGGCAGCAGATTTTTGCTGGGGGTGAGCACATCTTTGCACATCACTTGGCATGCGCGCAGGAACGCGCCTTCTCTCTGCGCTTCACACCTGCCAGTGAAGCCCTGCGGCAGCCCGATGGGCGTCCAGAGGTGCCGGATGGGTGCCAGCTCCGTGCCTGTCAAAACAGTTATCCTACCGGTGAGGGCAGGATGAGCGCGGCTGGGCTGCGAGAAGAGTGAACACCCCGCTATGCCGAATCGCTCCTTTGGCCGGAGCTTGCCTCCTGGCAAGCACCCGCGGCAGGCAGCAAGGCTGTGCCGCGGAGCTGCTGGCTCACGCCGTGCTCCATCAGGGGTGCAGGGCGCTGGGGAGGGAGGGGGTGAGGCTGCCTCTGCCAGCCTTCAGATCCCAAGTAGAAATTTTGGTATTTGGGTGGAAGAAAAAAAAGTCTCAGACTCTTCTCCACCTGTCTGCTCTTGGCCTTGAAGTTGCCAACAGCCTGCGGTTGGACCCACGGACCCCCTGCACGCTTTTGTACACATCTGCAGCATCAGAGCCGGGGGGGTTCGCCGGTGGGGCCGAAGCCCCAGGCGAGGCTTTCCAAAGGCCAGCTCGACCCCTGGGGCTGGACCTCCCCCCTGCCTGCCAGCCTCTCCGAGCTCCCTGTGGGCTGCCCGGCCCGGGGCAGGCCGCCTCCTCCCGAGATGCCGCGGTGCAGAGCAAGGGGAGGGCAGAGGAAAAGGGGTTTGTTGGTTGTTTGTTTGTTTTTTAATTCCACAGGAGGTCATGAGACAATGTAGGTCAGTGACAGGGCAAGGCTGGGGACATTTTACGTATAGCTGCTGCTTGTGCATCGGGGTGTAACACAGCGTGCTCCAGAGCTGATTTTATTTTTGAGTGGGTGGAATGGGGAGCAAGTTACACCCTCTGGATTTAATTCTCGATTTATGTTTGTCAAGTTGGGTGTATGCTTTTTTCCCTCTTTTTTTTCTTTATTTTCTTTCTTGTTCTTATACTCTTCCTGGTGTCCAGCCTGTTTGATGAATTCATGGTGCCATCTACTGATTAGAGATGGAAATAGCACTGAGTTCTGGCCGGGGATAGCATTCTGCACTGTATTTTAAAATAAAATTGAATTATGTGATAAAACAACAGCTTTAAACATGGAAAGCACCAAATACCTCTGATTTTTTTTTTTTCCACCAGAAGAGCTCAGCATCTCTAAATCAGCCTGACTACTTTGGGATACTTGCCTGTCTCTGTAGGAGGCTGAATAAGGGCAGTACTTTAGAAATCTCATCCCAAATGTACAGCAGAGCCCAAAGGGTTTCTCCTTCCCTGTATGCTCAGAGCAGTTGTATGCCTCTGCCGCTGCTCTGCCCCTCAAAACGAGAAACAGTTTTCAAAAACATTTTGAGCTTTTTGGAAAATGAGAAGATTATGTTTTTTTTTTTCTTTTTAAAAAAACAGCAGTAACCAAAACCAGATCAAAATGTTGGGTTTTGAGTTTGTTTGTGGAGCAAAAAAATTCTTTCCCCTTTTATCTGGAATCAGCGATGTTACACAATCTGATCACACAGCCAAATCTGTAATTTGAAAAAAACCTAAAAAACTACCAGTGAGAGGGGAAAAATTGATCTCGGCTGTCTTTACAGATGATATTTCTGAATTTCAGATTTTAAAAAGCCCCAAACATTTAGATTGGAAAATAAATAAATAAATAAATTGGTAAATAATTTACTGGTTCTACCTGACGGTACTTGAACAAGGATGAGCTTTGCTCCTGCAGATCTCTCCTCCGTTTTTAACTACTGTCTCATGTTATTATTGTCTCTTTCGTGCTGACTGCTTTTTCTCTCCCAAACTATCCATTTCTCCCGAAGCATCCTGCTCTTCAGGAGTCTGTTTCCCATCCCCAGGCAGATGCCAACAGCATCGCCAACCGAAGAACCTGTCAGTCGACCTGGAAACAGGGTATGGGGCTAGAGTTAGAGATCCAGGACATCTTCATCCCCAGGTAGCTCTTGCCTTTTGAAGGACTCGTTATGAGGAGTGAGCAACAGAAAACGTATGGAAAAAATATAAGCAAGTAGGAACATCTTTAAAAAAAATATGAGTACTTCACCGAATTAAAAGATGCTGAGGGGCTTAATTGAGATACATTGGCTTTGCTTCTGAAATATCTAGTTCTTTTTCCTTTAGGAGAAAATGCAAAATATATCCTAAATGGCAAACAATTTCCACATACACCTTTAAAGCACAGCCCCTTTTGTGTAAGCACAGTGATAGCCCATAATAGCTTGCCAGTGTTCCTAAGGTTAATAGATAAAATAGATAAGAGATAATAGTGTTCCATGTAGTGGTGCTTTAGGGAATACTGTGAATATTGAGGTAATTGGGAAGTCTGTAAGGGTGTGTGTGTGGGGTCACCAAAGAGGAGTCAATGTAAGATTAGAAAAGATGAGCTGCAGATCTTGGGAATACTTGATAAAGGTCAGAACCAGAGGCCACTGGATCACTTTCTCTTGAAATACTGAGTCAAATAAAGAAAGGAGAGGGTAGAACTAGCGCAGTACCCATTATTTCTGACATCTAATTATTGTATAGATATTGTTATTTTAATAAGATTAGCCAACAGTAATGGCAAAGCAGTAGACCCTTCCCTTCTTTGTATATCTGACAGACTAGCCTGCCCACCAGCAGTGCAGTGGCATGCTCAGAGATGGGCATGATAGATGATAGGTTGGTTAAGAAATAACTTTGATGGTTTCTTCCTCGTACAATTAAGTTCAGCTTTGCACAAGCTGTTAATGGCAGGTGGCGGGGAGCCAGCTACAAGTAAAGAACTGGCTGAAATTATGTTATAAAGGGACAGACGGTATTTATATGAAGAAGGTTTGGAATTTGGAGGGTCATTATTTTTAATCCAGGTCAGAACTGTTAAATTAAAGTCTTTCAGTAAAAACAATGCAAATGGGATTTTTTTCGGTTTGTAATGTGCCTTTTTAATCCCACCCCAGGGATAAACATAAGGAATATTCTTGCTTTCTACCAAATGTAAGAGAGAGGGCTTAGAATTTCCTACTGCTGCTCAATTTAAAAAAGGCTAGTGCCCTGGTTCCGCCTGCCCCTCTTCACAGCCTGAGCTGATTTTAGCAAACATTTTGTTCAAGTCATAAGTGATTTTGTACAGCTGTGTCAACATAAGCAGGCTGTAAAAAAGTGTTGCATGATACTTCATGGAAGTCCGATCCACATGTGCAATAGTGGGCGACGCTCTGAACGTATGCATCGGCGCTCAAACGCACGCAGCAGACTTGCAAACCAGCTCGAGGCTGTTCCTCAGTTTGTGTAGAGCTCGGTGCAACAGAACCACAAACGCTGTTGTTTAATAGTAATAATTTGTGTTTGGTATCTCCTGGGCACCACAGTCACGGACTGGGACTGCACAGAGGGTGGAACCCAGGGCTGAGATTGGAGGAGAGGATGGCTCCTCTCTCCAGGAGTCTGTAGCACAAAATGACAGCAGATGAGTAGGGATATGAGAAAACAAATAAATTATTGAGATGTTATTGGGTAATATGGTAGTCAGTAGTCTCATAACACAATTTGTTTTATGGTCGTCATGCTTTTTTGCTAGGATTTGTGGCAAAATTAAGTTTGTGAGAGTCTGGAGGAGGAAAATGAAGCGATGCAGTGTGTGTCTATGAGGAATTCCTGTTAGAGAAGGAGGAAGCATGAAGATGCTGATTTGAAAAAGTAATTAGAGGGTACTGGAAGCTGGATCCATAAAATAAGCAGAAATTAAGGAGGTTATGGTGGGGGTAAATTAGAATACACATTAGAAGTAAAACAAAGCAGGTTATATTTGGTTTGAGAGAAAACATTGGCTTGATGAAAGTAAGAGGCCAGGAAAGTTTTGGGGTATTTATGTGTTTGTTTTTTTCATTCCTCACAATGACAGTAGTGGCTACAAGAAGGAGACTAAACAACAAACTGATTACTTTAGCATCTGCACTCCCTTGGTGTGGTAGATATGTTTAATTTGAGCAAGAAACCTGTGAAAGGAGGTGAATTCAGTATCTAGAATTATGGTGAGATGACTTCAAGTCCTTCAGTCACAGCAGCACCTCTGTGTCAGCTTTGGAAATTAGACCTTCTCTGCCTCATGAATGTACTAGAACAAATCCACAAAAAATATAGGGCACCCCAATGGTTGCTGAGAGCTACTGCAGTGGAGAGGAGCTGGATATTGTGCCTCTAGCAATTTCCTTAGGGCATTGGTCTGAGGTTTTGGTCAAGAACTGGACCTCGTACAAACCCATGTTTGTTGGTGTGTGCTTCCTTTCATTTATAGGTTTATGTTAACATTGCTCTTTCAATTCCCAGCTCTTTCCTAGACACGCTAAAGTCTGAAATCCAGTAGTAGCCTATAAGGTCAGCAAATGCTTGTGCAGGTACTACTAATGTTTTTCCTGTGCAAACATTTGTAGCTGCTGCAGTGCCAATTTATTGGTTGGCTTCTGAACTGGGTTGCTGTTAGGACTCCGCAAGACTCCAGCCTCACAAGAGCAGCTGAGCGGAAGCAAGGCAGTGAAACACAAACTCAGACACGCTTGTTATGTTATATGCACCTTCAAATTGATCTTCACCTCTCATGGACCTGAACTTTACAAGGCAAAAGAATAGTTAAACGAGTTGGAACAAGTCGCAGGGGGATGAGAAAACAAAGAGGCTCATTAAACTTTATGCCTGCATCTCACCTATAAACAGCATAGTGCAGTTTTTGTTAATGCTTTGAATTTTAATTACATGCTGCCTTAACTAGTACACATCTAATCTTATCTTTTTCCGCCTGGTATTAGAGAATGAATCTCAAGTTTAATTTAAAAGCTGCACAAGATTTTGAGAAATGATGGAGTACATGTTTTTGTGTAGGATACACGTTGGCTCACCATTTCAAAGAGAGGAAAGATATTTTCGTTCTGAAGCACATCAGGGACTTGACTTTACTATCCACAAAGCAATTAATAACATATTAGTATATATGACTGCATTCAGTGTTTGCTGACAAGTCCACATGCTTCTGTGTAGAACATATTTTCTTCTGAACATGACATCTTTCTTAACCACCAAAGAGTATAAATATTGGTCTTAGTGCTTGAACGAGTCCCATATCAAACAAGTGAATCACAATTCTAAAGCGTCACGCTATATTGTGGAATTACCGAATTTCTGTACAGATCAAAGCTGTGACAAATTTTCATGTTGCCTTGAACATGGCCATATCCGTTTGTCCTGTCCAAGAAGACAGTATTCCAGGGCGTATCGCCACGTCTTTCAGAACAAGTTCTCTTTTTGAAGTTATTCTCATTGAAAATAATAAATACAGCATCACAATTTAAAGCTTGAGCCAACTGAAAAACTTTTCATGGGAAGTTTTCTTAGAAAATGCCAATTTTACTGAGACACACCCCTGCTTTGAAATTCTCTTTAATTCTGTGGGGTACTCTGCAGCCCCTTTCATTGACAGCGGGCTATTTTGGGAGTCAAAGTGGCTGCACACAGGCCTAGCACAAACAATGACCAGGCACATCATCCTTATTGTGCCTTGCTAGTCTAGCAACTCCCTCCATCAGGAGGTGTTTTTCTTACTGAATCTGGTTTCAGATAGGAGCAGCAGCACCAGCAGAGCAGCAGAAGTGCTGGGACGTTATGGAGCAACACAGCACAGTAAATGCCAGAGACATACACTGATGCAGAGCTCAGAAATCTTCACAAAACTGAGTTGGCTGCTGCTCCGTTGGTGTCACCTGGCTTATAGCGAGTCCCAGCAGCTGATAATCGAGTCTGAGGTGTTTTCCTCACAACAGTTCTACAGAACCAAATGTTTGGAAGGAATATTTCCAGAAAACCTGTAATTTCTTTGGAGAACACTCTCCTAGGTCAGGTCTAAAAATCTTTCTGGTGAATATTGGCTATTTTTAGCAGTCATTAAATGGAAACTGATGAATGACTCAGGCTTGAATTTGACACAAACAGGTAGGAAAGTAGTTTTTAAAAATTTTTTCCAGGGTAGATAAATAACTATAGTCAAAACCAGAAACTAAATGAATAATGAAAATTACGTTAACTTTTTTAACGTAAAGTGTATGTATGGGACATATTTGTGCTCATATACATACATAACTAAGTAAAAATTGTGTTTATTAGTAGGAATTGGAGTAGTTACAGAAATGTGTGAAGATTCTGCAGATACTTTATCTTAAAAATAAGTAAATTATTGTCTCAGTGTCACCTTTGTGGGTGACTCCAAAGGGTATTGAAGAAATGATATGGAAGATCAATGGTTTAAAAAAAAGAGAAAACTGCTGAATGTTAATTTACTTACTCCAGAGCTGAATGGAAAAGCCATTAGGGAATATGTGCTGAACAGGTTTGGCAGCCTGTGCCACAAGAAACATTTCCCATAGCACATACAGACAGAGCAGTTGAGTGTTAATAGGAAACAATGCTGTTTTTTTCCTTGAAACTAATATTAGTAGATATGTTGTTAAGAAGTGTTAATCTGATATGAGACACAATTATTTCATTTATTAAACGTTCTTCACTACTGCTAACATCTGGGAAACCACGAATAAGAGGTAAAATACACCCTCCTGATGCATGGGGAGCCAGGGTTATAAAGTAGGTTATAAAATGGCTCCTGAGGTTATTAAAGAGTGACAGTGTATGTTCCTGCGATGGTGGAATAGCGGTGCCGGTGCGAGGCAGCGGGCAGCCGCCGGGTGCAGAGAAGAGACGTGGATTGAATTCACGGCAGGGGGCCACGGCGGGAGCCATTTCCAGCACCCTGCGATGCCCTGGCAGCCTGTCCTTGCTGGCAGGTCTCACTTCTGCTCCCCGAGCTGCCACCGCACTTCACCTTTGCTTAATTTTAGGCACAGGTATGAACTATCCCACTGCCAGCAATGGGATTGCTCATGTATTTGCACTACTTCCCACAAGTAAATCTGAATGGAAAGAGGACTGCCATAAAATGCTAGATTTATTTTCCAAAGTGACATGTGCATGGTTAAATTACATTTATGTTATATATCTGTTTTTATCCATCTATTTTCTCTAATAAATCAGTGCTACAGGATTGTAAAACAAATATTTACATTGAATATATAGAGGAGGTTATACAAATTAGGCTGTATTGACATTGCTGATCGGTTTATATTGATATTTATGCTCTTTGGTTTGTTACAAGTGAGTTGAATTATAAATACCATGTTTCTTAAAGCAAAGTCTATTTAATAGCAAGTATTGACGTCATTCTTCTGGCATGATATTTCATGGAAAGCTTGTTTTTAACCAAATTAGCAGTTTTTGGAGCACAGCTCTACTCAAAATTTCTGTATTTCAAAAAGTGATATGCAAATTTGTTAGCATGTTGGAGTCTGACGTACCTGTAAATAAATCAGTTACCTGGGGCAAAAGAGCGACTTTCAGGAATCACCCTGGGTCAGGTAATTCAGTTGTGGCACATCTTTCATAAAAACAGCACGGAATCTCAGGAAGTTAATAAGCTTGCAAGTCATCAGATTTTCCACATGCAGTCATGTCCTGTAAGTGCAATAGAGTGTATTAATAGTACTCCAATGTAACATTTTCCAAGTGTTCTGTAGTAATACTGGTTGGGCCACGTACTTCTAACAAACATTAACATTCCTCGGGGAAGACTCAGAGTTTGAAGTGCCTTATACTACCATAAAATGCGGAATAATCAAATCTGTGAAGGACAGGCCACTGTGAACCTGGCAGGAATATATGACACTTGTGTACTGTGTAACAGGCATTTCCTCTATTTCTGTGGCAAACTGGAGAAAATTATTTTGAAGTATATGCATTGTGTACATGAAGTATAACGTAATGCATGAAGCAGTTACATAAAATTCAAGTTTCCTACTTAATCAACACATGACTGTGGTGGGTTCCTGGAATGGAAAAAGAACTGGAATTGCTGCTGTCACCTCAAAATCTTTCCTCCCCTTGTGTTTATCTTCAGTAGCATCCGGCTTCCCATTAGGTTGTTGGACAGTCATGGAATGTTCTTTGCCCCAGAGTATGGAGAAGGTGACGATGAGATGCCACACAGGTATGATTCTCATGGGTTAGTCTTTTGGTGAGGACATCCTAGAGGACTGTCGTGGTTTAGTCCCAGCCGGCAACTAAGCACCACGCAGCCGCTCGCTTGCTCCCCCTCCCCCAGTGGGACGGGGGAGAGAATTGGAAAAAAAACCCATGTGGGTTGAAATAAAAACAGTTTAATAGGACAGAAAGAGAGAAAGAAACAACAATGATAACAACAATAATAATACCAGCAAAGGAATGTACAAGAACGAATGATGCCCAATACAGCAGTTGCTCACCACCCCGTGATCGACAGCCCGTCCCCGAGCAGCAACTTCCGCCCCGCGGCCAACCCCAGTTTATGTACTGGGCATGACGTCGTATGGTAGGGAATATCTCTTTGGCCAGTCTAGGTCACTGTCCCGGCTGTGTCCCCTCCCAGCTCCCCGGGCACCCCCAGCCTCCTTGCTTAGCAGGCCAGCACAAGAAGCTGGACTGTCCTTGACTGCTTAGCAACAACCCAAAACATCAGCCCATTATCAACAGTTTCTTATCCCAAATCCAAAACAGCCTCACACTAGCTTCTGTGAAGAAAACCAGCTCTATCCTGGCTGAAACCAGGACAGTATCCACCCCTTATTCCATACCATTTACATCTGGGGATGAAGTAGGAACCTAACAAGTGGCTGGGACTGAAGAAGAATTGTGTCTAGATAGCATTTGATTAATCTGCATGCTACTATTTGAGAAAAAACAAATCCATAGTCAAAAGGTGCAGCATGCTTACACAATTTTAGTTAAGAGAAATTCCACTTGAAGGTAATGTTTTCCCATTAAGTGGACCACAGGGGCAAGGGTCATTCTTTCTTTTTGAAGAACTGTCACTGTTTCACAATAGCTGTATCTTTAATTGATGCCAGTATGACCTGCCTGTCGATATAGCTAATAGTCAATAGCACTGCAAATGTTGGAAGGTATTGCTTAGTAGCCTAAACCCATGTTTATATTTCATCCCCAGATTCAGTCTGAAGTGTCACACAAAGTTTGACACAGCCCCCTGCTGCAAGGGTGCTCGATAAATCCTTACACGTAGACGTCTCTCTTGCTTTGTCTGCAATTAAGGATGCTTCTGGGTAAAGCTGCTTGTGAACATATGGATCTGTGGGTTCACATTTCCAGTGACCGTACGTCCTGGCAGCCTGTTGTCACCTGTCCTGCTGTAGTTCCTGAGCTCTGCAACCGCAGGTCATCTCATCCCATCGTATGGGGAGACGTTGCTCACAGCCCTTGAAGTACAAAGCCTTTTAAGCTAAGGACTGAAGTATTTAGTTCTGTTAAGAGGATCACACATACACTTATATCCTACATATGATCATTTACAAGAATGATTTATGTTTTACAGATTACATGAACTTCTAAGTATATTTTAATATGGAAAAATAATTGATGCAACTATATACAAGGAATGAAATCTGATTTCAGTTAATATCATCTATGTAATAGATGACATCTGGTACTGACTTGTCAAATCTCAACTTCCAAACTCTTCAGAAATTAATGGGAAAGTCAGTGGAAAGCCTCTACATAGAGCATGGTATTAATTCTTCATGTCTGTTTCATTTTACTTTATTTAGACTTGAAAGATATGTCTTACCTGCATGAGTTCTGATATCTTCCCTCATCACCCATGAATGGGAATCACATCGCTACGTCCTCATATATTATAACTCAAAGGAGAACACAGAGGGAAAACAGCCAGAGGGATTCAGCCCAAACCATGTCATAAGTTGTATAAAACAGCTCTTGTACTTTCCAGTGGTCTGACCTTTTCCACTACTTGTTATTTGAGGCACTTTAATCAGTGGATTTAGAATTTATTGTACAATACAGCTCTTCTTTTTCAGACAGCAAAAGCCTTGTTAACCCTCTCTTCTAAGTCAGTGTAGAATTTGGCCAATCTAGGAAACTCCCTGAGATTGTTGCTTAATATCTGGCACTGTGTATTTTTGCAGTTGATTTTGACCAGATCAGACATAGACCTTGAATCATTCATTTTATTGATTAGTGATTTATTGATAATTAGAAGATACCAATTGAAATACTGAAAGTGCTGATCACCGTTGCTATGTACAGGTATCACTGGGCAGGGATAATCATTGTTATTATTATAATAATTATTATAATATCATAAGCATCATTACTCAGCAGCCAGGGCCTGTCCTACCCCAGCCAGGGAGTGGGCAGGCGGGGGGCAGCACTGGGCACCTCCCTGGGGACTAGGACAGGCTGAGGACAAGCTGGGAACGTGAGTCATGATGAGAAGCACATCATGGGGGTAAGGGACGTCATGGTCAAGGCCCTTAGAGACATCAGTGAACTGGATGGTTAAACCTCAAGGGCTGGTTTTGCTCAAGGGTGAGTAACCAGCCATTTGTAATCATCTGTGGTGCGTAACTGCGAATATAGGGTAAGCGTTTTTACTTTTTTATGCATTTGAGAGCATTTTGAAATTAAACCTCCCAGCTTTTCTTCTTTCTTTTTCTTTTGTGTGGAATGATTATTTGGCATTATCCTGAATATGTGAGTGTCACGTACAAGATATATTGTGTACATGTAAACTCAGCAGACATTTTCTTGGCACCTCAATATTCCATTGATGCAGGTTGTACTTTACACTCTTCATTTAAAAAAAAAAACCAATATCTTGCCAAATTACATGAAGTCTAATTTGGCTTTTACCTCTGTAGAGCTATAAGCGGTGGTATAACCACCCTTGCCCTGTCCAGAAGTAGGAATGAACATAGAAGAGAGCAAATGCACAGAGTGCTGAAAGCTCTCAGATTTATATCTCTCAAGATCAAAGAGCTAATCATAACAAATTCATTCCTTTGTCATGAGTGGTAGCTTTTCATTCTGGCCACGGTTCAAGAAAATAATCACATTCAGAAAGTTTGAGTACTTAAGACCCAATTTATATCTCAGGCATGCAAGTGATAGCAAGGGTACAGGCAGGTCATTGCTGTGATTGCAGTGCAGTGTCACCATGTGAGAGATGGCACAGGGGCACTGCGCCCTGAGACAGCGCTCGTCCACGCTGCTGGGGACTTCTGCTGTCCCCCACCATGCGCTCAGGTTTTTGTCAAGCAAAATTGGCTTTTTTCATGGAATAATGTATTTTAAAGAAGATTTAAATAAGTGATGTGTTTGTGACCTTGGGACCAGAAGGGTAGAGAGTAGCCTTGAAAGGAGGGCAGAAGCTTTGCAAGAGAAGCAGTTGGTGACAGAAGACAGATTTTGGCAAGAATGAGGGAAAGGGCAAACGTCATAAAAAGAAGCAGGGCAATGAAAGAAGGCAAAGCTTTATTTCACCTAATCTGGGTTGCTGGCCTCCTCAAAAGCCACTTCTCTAGTTTGCTGCCCACCACGCTGTGGCAATTCTGCTCTCACCGTACAGGGGTGTGTATCGCTATCCCGTAGAGCTGGCAATGGATCCCCCATTGCCTTCCTTCTGCAGCTGAGCCGGCAACATTTCTGTATGTTTAGGCTTGATAACCGGTGCCAAGGGTGCGGAGCTGGCCCGGAAGGGAAAGCGGAGCAGTCCTCAACGCTGCAGCGAGTTCTTGTGAGAGATTAGCGTCCATCTTGGTGGCTGTTTATGTTCACAGAAAATACATGCTTCACAGCTGAGCACTACACGGGGACTGCAGCCATAACCCAAAATGGAGGCACGTGCGCCGAGGCAATGAGGCAATCCCCACTGCCCTGTGCCGTGCGGGACGGTGCCTGCCTTGGCTCGTGCACATAGGCTGGGACTGGACTTCATCCCCTCAGTAAATCAAAGCCCATCACAACTTGATTCAAAGCACTCCTAAACAAATGAGCCTTTCAGCTGATGTCAATAGGATTTCTAGTCTCTTGCCCATTCCTCAGCATCCTTGCTTCCCCAGAGAATATAATCAAGCACAGGAGACACTAACAATCCGGGCTTGGAGATTATGTAGCATCCAGGCACAGCCTTGAGGAGTCATGTTTGCTGACATTAAGTTGACTACAGCTTTATGGTCATTTTACACATGACAGCATGTCAGCTGTGTAAACCTCGCTGGAACAGCAGATTGCCTATGACTAGCTGCTGTGAAATTGAAATGATTTGTCTATGTCTGCGTGGACTGAAAATCCTGGCTATTGTGTGCTAGGCATTGCGATTTCTCAAGCTTCTTTTCTAATTCTGTGTAATTCTGTAGTGGAGACAAGGCATTAAGGGGGTTCATGAAGCAGGTGTGTGCCAGACCCCCACTTCATCAGTGCCTCCCATCAACCTCTCATCAGGTTTAATGGGCTTCACCTTGAAAGCACCAGATCGTATTGTACTTCCGTAACTTCAGTAGAATTTATTCCAAGGGAAATCTGTGCCATTACAGAGGGAGGTATTACTCAGGGTCACTTAGGGTAACAGAAGTAAGCTCTAACTGTTGTGATTTCGGTGAACAACCTGTGGATTAAGGTACCATTTAGCGTAACTGGTGTAGAGTTTGAGCCCATGGATTCCTGTGCTTTCGGTGTAACTGTATAGATAACGATGGATGCGCTCGTCTGCACCTTGAACCAAAGCAATTTCATAAATAATGATTACTCCTCATTTTTCAGATTTAACAAAGCTATATAAAGTTTGTGGTGTAGTTAAGCAGCAAGACAATACCCTGAGTAAGACTTTTGAATATAATTCTGTACGTCAGCTATATTTTGCTTTAAATCAGCAGACAAAAATTGAAAATATTTGACATATTCTTTTTGACCAAAAGCTGTACAGTTCCTGTATCGTCCATAACCTGACCACTCTGTGTGTCACAAGCAAAAGGGAAATGCTTTATTTTAAGTTTTTGTGATACTCTATTTCACATGACTTGAAGTACAATAAATATTGGGATAAACTTTATGCAACACCACATCCTAGTACAGAACATACTATAAGAGAAAAGGAATAAAGACTCCCACTGAAAAGCTGCTGGTGTGAAATAATCATTTATTCTGCTGTTGTTGACTTGCCCTTGTCTAAATGACAGAGACTTAGCTATCAACAGGAAACAATATTCCAACAAATGCTTGTGAAACCCTGTATAATTCTTGTCACATCAAAAGCCTGTGTGGCACTCTGTGCTTTTGGCTTTAGTGTTCTTTTTTCTCACACATACGGAAACAATAAATGAGGAAATATTTATGCTTATCAAGAAAGAAGGCTACCTTTTACAAACATCCTTCCCCAGCATATCAGTGGATCTTAAACTGCGTGTCTGAAGTTTGGGTGAACTTCAGGGCTGATGTCACATACTGTGTTCAAAAGCTTTTTCATCATGCTCTCCATGTTCTTGTGGTAGCTGCTAGTGAGGTTTCGGATGGTTTCCGTTGTTTGCTCTTCTATTTTAGCAGAGAGGTTACCTTGGGACCCCATTACCTGAAAAGCAGAAGTCCTCTGAGCAAAATAAAGCATTGTATATGACTGTGTTTATTGTACTTTCTTCATCATCTAGCATAAGCATAATGCAAACATGTCACAGTGCTTCCCAACAGTAAGGTTATGATCTAGGTTGAAGTGTATGCATAAAAACAGGATTAAAGGGAACTCTTTCATATGCTCATTAGCAATGGGAATCTCCCCATGTAATGAACATTTCCCAGCTCACTGTGGGAACAACATTGTACATTTTTTGTCTTTTATATCGCTCATTTTAATTTGTTTTCTATTTTAATGACTAGTCAACTAAGTTCTATCACCAGTATGCTTCGTCTGGCCTCACTGAGAATGAATGTGAGTGCAGCTAAGGAGCAAAACATGGGAAAGCCTTCCTGGCAATGCATAATTACAATTTCAGAGTACTTGAAATGTCTTCAGCAGTTAGTGATGTATAACCCTCAACAGGCCTCAGACAAGGTCTTTTAATGTTACATTTTCTTATCTGGCGAAATACCAGACAGCTTCTGGCACAGTTAATATCAGGACATTCGCTTAGAATTTAATTGACTCTGGACTAGCTGAACATTTTAGCAAGGTTATGTTATAAACAGATGCACGCGTTCCAAATCTGTGACTTTGCTCCCGCCTCCCCCACAGCCCCAACATCCCTTGAATTCTTCCCTTATGGAAAAGTCCTTCAGATAGAGCAGAGAAATTGGTTTCCAGCTAAAGAATTCCATGGGGGAGAGCACAAGACATTTCTGCACGCTGACATCGTAAGAAAGGAATAAGAAACATATTTGTCCTGTTCCTGCCATGGTTCTCTGGGGTGGATTAGCAGCTGAAGCTAACCTGTGATGTTAGTGGGATACCTAGAGGATGACCAGAAACAAGGGAGGAGTCATTAACTTTATTTCCCATGTGATTTCAGCCCAACTTAGTCCTTAAAAGAAGGAAGAGTGGCTGAGTTAAGATCTTTTGCACAAATCACCTTTGCATTTCTATTTATCAGTACCTGGCAATGTAGTAAGAAGTTTGTCCATAATCCAGATGTAAAATACTTTCTGATTTGGAAGAAATACAGGATGTGGACATCATTGTAAATATCAGGAAAAGATTATAGTTTTCTATAGTAACTATTTTTAGTTGGCATTTTATTTTAGCTTTTAGACAACTTGTAAGGGTCTCATGTGGGAAAGATTGTACAGCTTAGACCAGATTTATGAAGCTGATTTTTTCCACTGGGGAAAATAACTTTCTAGAGATCCCAGATGGTTGCATGTTATCCAGCTACTAAATACTTTTGAAAAACCTCAAGAAGAGTATTATAATTTAAAGAAGAGCCTCTGTAGACTGAGACCCTGCTCTCTCATTTCATGCTAATACTGTAACTTGAGATTGTAGATTCTTACTGTTCTATGTATATTTTTCCCTTTTTCTGCCTCTGAGTTTGAAGACTGTTTTCTTGTCAGAATGCAAACAATACTCTGCTTAGTCTATGAGATCTGCTGACCTTGAAGTTCTGTTCCTTATTTTGCCCATACGGGTTCTATGCTAGTGTCATTCCAAAGTCACTAAAACGTTACATTGACTTGGAAGCCACAAATTTCAGAACTAGGCTGTGTATGTCCAGAGTTTGGCGATCTCAGACCCCGAATACAAACACCATGAGCCCTAGCAAAATTAGTTTGAGATCTGGGCTTAAATTTTGTATATTTGGAAAAAAGATCTTGCATATTGACACTCTAACCTCAAATTAACTGTTATTTTCTGTTACTGCTGTTGTTCATTCTGGATTGATGTGGAACATCTCATAGTATAAGAAAATTTATCCCAGTTTGGATGCAGTAACACAAAGTGAGAGAAGGAATAGCATTAAATGAGGCTGTGACAAAGAATTAAAAATACTTGTGCCCAAATACCTGAGCCAGTAAACTGAACTGGTCATCAGACTTCCCTCTGCAACTGGCTTAGCTGGAACTCCTGACTGCCTTCCAGGCACAGGTTAATGATGATGACATTTGTCTGGGTAGATAAATGTTCGACATAATGGGGTCAGGGAACGTGAAGGAGGACTGCGATGATCTTGTACAACATGCTGTCATTTGAGGAGCAATATGTGCTCTGTCCTGCTTGTGTGAAATGTTCAGTCGACAAACAGTGGCCTTTCCCTGCAGCTTTAATTTTGTTTCAGATGAAAAAGTTGAGTTCACACCAAAGCAGCATCTTTTCCCTTCTGCTATTTCAGACCTAGAACACAAAGTCTGGCTTGACTGAAAAGGTGAACAAATTTTAGAGGTGTTTTTACTTTGTTTTACTGTCAGTAAACATCTGAAATTGAGATGAGACAGTTCCACCTGGCCTGGCTGTGTGACAGTGTGTCTGGGGGCTGGCAGTGTATGTTAGAGACTTTGTGTGCGTATCTTTTCCTAAGGCTTGTGATCTCTGCTGGAAAACGCTTTATGTGAAGTGTGACTGAAATGACAGGTTTGTAAAGCAGTTTTTATTTGACTTCTGGCTTTTTTTTGTCTGCTTTTGCACATGTAGTTTTCTTGCCTTTGCACAAAACAAGCAGGGGAAAAAACAAGAACAAAAACAAAAACATAAGAGGAAGGGTCACCAAGTAAAAAGAGAACAGTTTGTGAACCTGCATGAAAACACTAGAGAAGACTGCAAGATGGCATACATGCATAAAATGTACTGTAATTCAGATATGAAAATATCAGCCAGACTACTTTTACTATAAAAATGTAGTGAAAAACTCAAAATTTTGGTGATCTCAGTTCATCAAAGATATGGTCTTCTATGCAGTCAAAAAAGTCAGCTAAAGTGGAACAGAAATAGAAAGAAAGATTTTAAATCTTTGCTTTTACTGAAACATCCACCTTACTGAAACCTCCAGTCTCAAGACAGGAATGAGGTCTGTCTGGAGTTAAAGGAGGAGGACCTAAAGGTATTTTTCCTTAAGGAAGATACATCTTCAAAGGACAAGCATGAACTAAATACAGAATCTGGATAATTTTAGCGGTGAAAGTCCACAATGCCTTCTACAAATGCATTCAAAGCCTATGAAGAAGTCAAAATGAAGTCATCAGCATAGATGACATCTCTGTGTTTAATCAGTATGATCATGTTGGTTTGCAGAAGTCTCCATGTAATTCTGTTTGAAGCAATTTGTTTCACCATTGAGCAGACTGACGCTACAAAAGAACATATGCAGGTTTCTTACATTTGTTTGCTTGTTCCTAAATTCCTTCTCCCTCTGTAACCGGTAGTGGTCTATCTCGGCTATGGCTTCTTCTTTGGCCTGCTTCAGCCTCTTTCCCCTTCCTAATGGGGGAAGAAACAGGGATTTACTTCACACTCGTCACTGTATCCCAAAAGATGAATCTTTCTAAATCGGAGGTATTTGACATGGCATAGTAAAATGGACAAAGCTTTGAGCAAAGTCAGCAACAACTTTATTTGTACAAGAACGGTCAGAAGAGCCAAAGTGATTTAGGTAGAGTACTTTTTGATTGAAAGCCAGTCACACAAGTACCCATCTTCTGAGACCAACTCCCTGTCCGAAAGCACACATCAAATGAAAAACTTGTTGGTTTGCTAACAACAGAAGTCTTTTTGCAACTACACATTTTCTCATAACACAAATGCTGATTTTTTTTTTTTTTTTGGTAATCACAGCTTGGTGTTTAAATAAATATCTATCTTTCCTTCACAGCAATAGTAGCAGCCAGATAACAGATTTTAGTTGTCACTGATGGGAAAAGATGTTATTCTGTAAGATTTGCTATATTGATTGGTTGCCAGCATCCCTTCATCCCACACCAACTGGATTCTGCTTAGAGCTGGCAGATTTCCAAAGCACTGCAAGATATGTCTCAACCACTACCAAACTGGGTTGCAGCCTTCAGGCTTTGTCGTCTTCTCCCCCCACCCTTCTCCCCTAACATTTGTTAAATGCAGAGGTGAGTGATTAAGAGAAAAATTAGGTCAATGGTATTCTCTACCAATGCACAGAAAATAAGAAAGTGATGTAAAAATCTTTTTTTTCTCCTTTTTCTTTTTAAACAGGACTTAATTTTGTTCTCTGTGAATTGTTACTTTTTCTTAGGTAACATGCTAAGGGTTTGTCAAATCAAGGCCACGTACGTCATTGCAGAACTGGGCATAAGGTAGTTCCTGGGTCTAGCAGGGCTGTTATGTAAAGGGTGGGAGTAAAAGGTTTGATGGGAATGAGATGCTTCAGTTTTTACATGAAGCAAGCATTGAACATGCCATAACCACCCCACAGTGATGCATCTCTGTCTGCCTATTTTATATAAAGTTGGTAAAGTTGCGTGAATCTTCACAGGACTCTGCTATACTTTGTGAGGAAAAAGTGACTTTCCAACTGATGACGGGGCTGTAAACCTCTTGCACTGAAAGTTGATATGTTGTATGTGAGATATCTGGGCTGATGCTGATTTTTGGGGTCTCTTTCTGCTCTACAGCTAGAATTTTAGGGGTGGGAGGAGATAAGCTTGCTCCCTTTTCTTAACGGGAGAAATGTCTTCGATGGCTGAAAAATCTACTGCTTAGTTGCTTAAAGTAGGATATCACAAGAATGAGAAAGTGGAGGCTAGGCAACTGAAAAGGGCATCTTGATGTCATGTGTGAAACATCCATTTATTTATTTACTTACTGTAACCATCTACTTAACATCACTGATCAATATGAATATTTCTTTAAGTTTTTTTTTCTTTTAAAATCTTTCAATTCAAGCATGCAAGCTTGAAAACAGTACCTTTTTTGAAATCCTAAGGAATATTCTCCAACTAGGCTAGAAAAACGAGCATTAGTATTTCTAATTTATTTTCTCCAGGCTGCTACATTGGATTGGTTGCACCTGTGCTGGGCTTCTGAAGCCTTACGAGGTGTGGCATATAGCAATTGGCTTCCACTGTGCATGGCATAGTGAGGAAGCTGAATCTTGGGAGGAAGATTGTTGTCTGTGATACATCTGAGATTCAACAAAAGCCTAGGTAAAATGCCCGATCCAGCAGTAAATTAATTGCCCAGTTGATGGCTCCTTCTGAAGTCATTATCTGCAGATGGGTGAGTAGAAGCAGAGATGCCTGAAAGGTGAATTTCCCTTTAAAGTCTTGATTCCTGGGCTGTTTGATTTTGTGGGTGTGCTTATTGTGGGGCTCGGGGTGCATGACAGTATAAAGGCTTTTAACATTCCTGTTAAAGCAATCCCGTTAAAGTTCCAGGAGCAACCTGGTGAGGAACTAGCTAGCTTTACTGACTCTCAGTTTATCAGTGCAGTGCTCTCTTGTGTAGTTAATTACATTTCTCAGAGTCTTTCTGCCACCTAGGCACCGTGCTTACCTATAAAGGGGCAGAGAGGCAGTCTAAAACCTAGTGTGTGCTTTCCCAGAGATTGTATTTGTTTGATAAGGGCTGATTCCCTCAGCTTCTGCCACTCACTGTATGAAGTCTTGGGACCAGTATGCATAAACTGACAGATTTGTGTTAAGAGCCTGACATCAGTCTGGACAACAAAATTAGAAAGCAGGTTTAGGTCTGTATTTTGAAGTTTCCCTTATTCATCTCTCCAAATTTGGAGCTGAGCAGCCTTTTACAGAGTTTTCCTCTAGGAGCGGAGCCGCCAGGGATTCTCTGGAGCTGGAAGTCGGGGGGAGTGACTACGATGAAGCTCTGCCAACTTCACCAGCTGAGGAACTGGATCTCTAGAGCAAATTAAATTATTTCAAAATCAGTGGGATTTTAATTTCAAATTCCATCTGGGGGGCCATCTGTAGTAAATATGTTGCATATTTGGCCACCAGATAGACAAATAAATCCATTTAAAAAGTACAAAATGGAAAGAGATTAACTGTACAACAACAGCTCTGACAATGTAGCTAGTGAACCAAAAGTGTGTGTGTGTGTATATATATACACACATACATGTCAAGCTCTTGACAGTGCACTGGAGTAAGCACAATACATAGGGTGTCACTATAGGGTGGCAGCCATTTCATTTTTCCATGATGCCTTTAGGATTGGCACAGCAGGAACCTGCTGCTTCTTAATTAAATAAGTGGAAAAGCTGTGAGTAAATTACTGCTAGTTCAACAACGTTGTGGACAGAATCGGCAACTGCCAACATATGCGATAGTGCATATGCTGCACCTGATTAAGTTAAGCAGAAACTAGAGCTTAACCTGCTGTTTCACTAGAGACAAACCAAAATTAATTAATCAGTCTGTTATTAACCACTTGTCTGCTACCTTACTTGTGCAATATGGGATTGCCTTTTCAAAGTCTTACTGATCTTCTGGATGGGATTCTCTACAGAGCACAGCAGAGTTGAAATTGAACCTTACACACTGAAGGGTGTCAGAGCATTGAAATTCAGCCAAGATCGTGCAAAAAGAGGGAAGAAATACAGGAGGATGGGCAAACCAACCTGTCCCAGAGAGGTGGTAGATGCCCCATCCCTGGAAACATTCAAGGTCAGGTTGGACGGAGCTCTGAGCAACCTGGTCTAGTTGAAGATGTTCCTGTTCATTGCAGGGGGTTGGACTAGATGACCTTGAAAGGTCCCTTCCAACCCAAACTAGTCCATGATTCTCTGTTCCTATGACATTTCCTTTAGGATCGTAAAGTGAGGTAGAGAAAGCTCCAAGTCTGAAGAGACTTCTACCCCAAAGGGCCTACCCCTGGCCCTGGGGGCCAGGTTTGCTGCTGCCCCTTTGTCTCTCCTCCTCATCCTTAAAGATGGGGAGCAGCAAAGCAGCTGTGCTATGCCTGGGTTCCTTGTCCACTCTTGTCCATGATTACGCTAGCTGGCAACCTAGACATTTCTAGGCATTGTGTTAAATTGGCCAAATCCTAACCAACTTTCTCTAACAGGTCAGCCCTGTGTTAGATTTTCTTACCTAACCTGGGAAGGCATTATTAGCATGGAGAAAGGTTATATTCTTCTTTCTAGTCATTTCTGTGGTGTTAATGAAATACCTAGATCTGGTTAGGTCCGAAAGAACTGGTGAGGTTTTTTAGGTTGTTGAAGGTTTTTAGATCTTGCAAGAAAAAGACAGTAGAAAGCAAAAATGTTACATTCTAATTTGCTCACACACTGTTATCCTACTTTCCAAAACCAACCATTCTAAAATTGGCTTTGTGTTTTCAAACACAGCATCTAGGCTTTTAGCTGAATTTCTGCACAGAAATCATGTCATATGAAGAAGTTGCCAAAAATTAATCATATTTTCTTTAAATAGGACCATTTCAGTTGTCTTTGAGAGTGTTAAATTGTCTGCAAAATGGGATTTAAGGATGCTCATTTTGAGACAACTATTTTGCACTTTTAATAAAACACAATAGAAGCAGCTGATCAGTATGTATAGCTCTTTCAGCAGATAAAACATGTCCTGGATATTATCCAAGTGAGCACCATGGACATAATTCTGTTTATAATATCTTATTTTGATTAACTTTTATTTTTAATCTGATTTCCTGAAATCTTTCATCTGAGTTTTCATTTTATTAGGCATTAGATATTCAAGCCAAGATATAAAAATCTGTTGGAAAACAAGTTTTGCTAAACCTAGTGTTCATGACACATTTGTTTCCCTTGTTTTACCCAAAAGGATTTTCAGGAATTGATGTCTTGGCTCTGACAATGCTCAGTTATTTCTGGGATCCAAATTATGCTTAAAGCAAGAATGATAGATAAAGCAGTGCTGTGTATAAAAGGCCAAAGGATCGCAGACTGTTTTGGTTTGTGTTTAATCTATTTAATAGTTTCAGCCTTGCATGTGTGCATTTACCAACAAACTATTAATAATTTGTCAGGTAGAAATGACATCGGTCAAATGATACAGTAAATATACTGGAAGCCAGGATAAAGCGTATTGAGCAAGAAGTACGAAAAAGCATGTACAGAAGAGTTTTAGCACTGTATTTTTGCTTTGCTTCATGTCTATAAATGTAATTTTATTTATTTCCTAATTTTTCAGTTATCTGAAGCGGATTTTGCAGCACGAACAGCTTCACATACGTCAGCAAAAACTAGGCCATTATCTGTTTATATACAATATTATGTGTGTTCATGCTAAATTTGATCTGGTTATCTGAGTATCAACTGTAAACGCTGACGGGTTTACGTAAAGGTAGTTTTGCTGATCACGTTTCCTTGAAAATGGCTTTTCCTGGTTGTCCCCCATGAAGGATCTGCCTTTCATTCTTCTCGCATCACCAGGTGCACGGAGTGAGCGGGCTCATTCCTGCAGGGGTGTTGCGCCGTGGCCGCTTGCGGTGACGGAGGAGGTCACGCGTACAGTTTGGCAGGGACGGGACTGCATCGGCACTGGCTGGACGGGTTCATTGCTTTCGCTTGCAGCCCAGATCTGCAGAGTGCCAGGCCCCGAGCAGGAGCTGCTGGTCTGAACTGGTACCAGGTGGACCTGGGCTGATGTTTCCTGGGGTGAAGCAGCGTGTCCTCGCCTTGTTTGACCGGACTGTGTGTGCCCAGGTTAACTGATTGCACTGGATATATTGGGTGCATTTCCTGTGTTTCCTTTTATCTTAGTTTTTATGCTGAGAGGCAAAGTATGCAATCCTTTATGCTGTTCTAACTGCAGAATCACTCTGGGGAAGAGACTATTTGAGTTATTCTGACCTGGCATAACTGGATTTGGCACAAAAAGAATCCCTTATATCTTGTAGCTTCACTGCAAACCTACTGTAATGTTGAATATAGTAATGATTTTCTAGGTATAATTGTTCTGTTAGATTAGCTACAATGCTTGGTTTAGCACAAAATCCAGGGTGGAGTAGTCCTTGGAAAAAACAAGATTTTTTCAGATTTTTTTTTCAGATTTTTATGTATGAGAAATTTTTCTTTTCCCTCATAATATTTTATAAAGGCAAAATAAAAGTTTGGTTTTAAAAGTAAAAGAGAAGAAAGTCATACTGATGAAATATTTTTACTCTAAATATTTCTACTGATAGCAAAATTCTTAATGGCTGTTTTTCTGTAGCTGCTGAATAACTCCTACCTCAACAGTAATACACTGCTAGGTATAGGCAGTGGTTTAAGTCAAGTTTCTGGCTCAGAGGTGTCTGGAAGATGCTTTATCTGTAAGAAGCCCTGTGCTTATCAGAAGCACTCGCTGTGGGGCTGAGGTGATGACAGGGGAGTGTGTTTTTTGCAGAGGAGAGTAAATGCACCTGTAACCATGTCTGGATTCCGCAAGAAACTCATCTTTTGTCGTTACTTTTATGTCATCATGATGCTTTTCTTTTTCTGAAGTTCTTAGTTTATGAAACCTCTTTTTAACTTTTTTAGGAAAAGCCAGTCTGACTTTTCTGGTTTTACAAACAAAAGCAAACCAAATGAAAACAAAAAAGTCAAACCCAAAATTAAAGGGTAATCAACATCAAGCTATCATAGCTGGAGGCCTAATTCTGCAGCCTGTGTTCAGACCAAACCCCACTCCCCCACCAGGGGCTGTGCCTTCCCACGTCATACGCTCTCTTGCTTCTTGCTCTGGGCAACCGTGCGTTTCCTCTGCCCTATGTGAGACGGGAAGAAGCGTCCCACTGAGGGCACCTCGTTTGGCTATACAGGGTCAAATCACTTGATTATTCCTTGCTTTCAGGTTGGGAGCAGTAACCCCAAACACCTTGTCGTGAGCCTTCTGTTTTATGAAGACGGGAGACTTTCTTTTTTCTTTTTTTCTCTGTGTTGCTTCTGCAGGGCACAGGCAGTGGCTGGGTGCTCAGGGGTGGAGTATTGCCTTCCTACTTATTTTCTGTGTGCTGTTGTACAAATTAACATGTTGCACTAATAATTAATGACAATAGAGCAATGCTGATTTCTGTGTAGAAAGGATATGGGAACTACACAAATTATTTCTGTTTAGCTTCTATTTCTCCATGGAAAACAAAATATATTCCTTCATCACACTCTTGCAGCACGTGACATCACCTTCATGCATTTTAGTTGAGTCCTGCAAGACAACGTTGTTTCCTGCTGCTGGTTTCTAAATCAAAATAACTTCATGAAACAGTATTAATGTTTCACTGCTAATGCATATCACTGACTCACGTTGGTTGGTACCTACATTCAGGAGAATAAGGTCATCATATTTTGCATTAAATCACAGGGGGATGAATGCAGAAAATTAAGAAAGTGCATAATAGAAAGACTGCCAGGGGAATTATTTCTTTGATTGAAATTATTCTAGCAGATACGTTCATTTTTACGTTTGTTGTTACTACTTTTTTGCTTACGTTTGACTAGAACAAAAATATATTAATTTATTGTTATTGGATAGCTGCACATGCTTTGCCCTGGGCATTTAGGCATTCAGCAAACAAGATATTAATTTTAAATCGAACATTTAATCGCTTGCTGATTCTTTGTACCATGTAATAAGACTTACAGGAATGACCGACCACAGTACTGACAGTTCTTGTGATTGTACTGTGACCGTCATTACTACCATTGTGCTGAAGTCTCCCTGTGTTTTCATTTAATTTTTTTAAGAGATTAGAAGCAACTTACTAAATTTCAGAAGTAAAGAGGAACACTGAAAAATGTATACAAGACCTATAAAGAGAAATAGAGAGCTTGGAGACTGGTCCTCCAGAGCTGGCAGCCAGGGGCATGTAGGCTTCTAGTTTAAATACCTAAGGAAGCCTGTAACGGCATTATTGGCATTGAGATAAAGCAAGAATAAATCTTAGTGGCAGGATGAATATAACAAAGAAAACCTTGTTTAATGTAATGAGGCACGTGCAGGCACGCACACACGTGCACACAGAATTTTAAGCAAGCTCTGAATGTTCAGGCTGCAGTCAAGGCACAGCACTAATGCAGGTGAGAAGAAAGCATAGAAGCAGTACAGTTGCGATGTACATAGATGAAATAGTGTTGTTTTTCTGTGAGCCACTGTAATTCTGAAGAGCTTACAGTAGAAAACGACAGTAAAACCAGGCCAGCTACTCACTTTTTTTGGCTTCCTCCAGTTTGTCCTTGGCACGTTTTTCTGCCTGCAGAAGCTGCTGGATTCCCTGAGACTGGCTGGTCATGCTGATTGCCAAGGCTGGCGCACTTCTGTGGGGACTGGAGCTTGGAGGGAGTTTTATACGGCCGCCAGGCTCTTCCCTGTGCTTTTTGTTCTGTCTGTTACTACAACAGCCTTCCAGATTGCGCCAAACCAGCCGGCTCTGCCTGGATTGCTGCTGGGCAAAAGGGCCTGCTAGTGTAATCAGAAAAACACAGCAGCGAGGTTGAAAGGAATGTTCTCCCCTCCTCAGGGTCACCGAAAAGCTGAAGTATCCGATTAACACACTGGGAAAAGAAGAGAAGAGCACTCCAAGTGGCCCGTAGTTTAATGTAGGGTTTGTTTGTTTGTTTGTTTTTTTTTAATTTTCTATTGCTGAAGCAGAATATAGTTAATCATGTCAGAGGAACTGAGGGGAAAAAAATTGTTTCTTAGAATATCCTTTTAATAAAACTTCCTGTGACTGTGAAGAATCAGCCTCAGTCAACAAGTAGTTTTGGTTGAACACAGTGAACTAGTTATAGTCTTCTGTTTGGTGTTACTTCTTAATGTTATTTCTTAGAGTTTTTTCCCTTAAAAAAAAAATCTTCATTGGAAGTAAATTCATCGGGGACTAAAGTTTAAAAAAGCATGTGGTGGTTGAGGTGTGCTCTGTGTTTTAATCTGCCACGAGAGAGAGGAGTGCAGTGGTGGGAAGCTGTGGGATTAGCTCCAAGATACAGACTCTGGGAAGGTATGACTGGTGATTAAGGTCTTTCAAGTTTTCTTGATTGAAGAATCAAGAATCTAACACATACACCCCAGTCAAATGAATGTGTGAGCGTGGCTGCAGGTGCACATCCCGTTGCTACTTCATAGCATGAGCAAAGTGTATTTACTGCAAGTTCTTCTGACACAGTTGTGTCAGCACCAGAGATCACCTTCCGATCTAAATGGGTATTTCTGGCTTCTGTGATTACAGATATATTTATACATATATGTAAATACATATGATTTCTGCATATATATTATAAGATACGTACATATAACAATTACGTCGTGCTCTCTGCTAATGGCCCTTGCTGCAGGGCCCTTTCTTTTCTGTGCCATGCTGCTTGCTTGCTGCAAGGCTGTTACCTGGTCCTTATGAGGGAATGCGTACTGTTATTACGAGTTTTGTATTTTTCCCCCCAGATAGCTCCAGCCTTGAGGGGAAAATGGAGGGAGAAGCCTTTTGCCCTATTACTGTCTTCAGCTGTGCTCTGAATGACAATAGCACTGGCACTTTGACAGGGAAGTGGTTTTGTTTTCTGATTTGTGAGATCTCGGAGTCAAATTCCACCCAGGATCCCTCTTGAGAAAATGTCTATTTCTTACAGCGTATTAGTCACAGTGTTTCTTCCTTCATCCAGAAACCTTCATCCAGAGACGCTTCCTCATCTCCAGCACTGAAATCTGCTCTAGCTACAAGAGAGCAGACACGGCACACTATTTTTAGAAGATTTGAATGCATAGCCTTGAAGCTTATTTTATTCAGACATATAAAAGGATGTGATGATCAATTCTACAGAAAATGTAGGAACTGGAGGGTTAGGAAGCCTGTTGTGCCACTGGGGCTCAACTCCAAATGCTCTGACCAGCAAAGAAAAGCAGAAGTGGAAAATGAAAGTAAAAAATGAAAAGATTTGGTTTACTTGGGGCAGGAAACTTGAGCTCAGAACTTTAAAGCAGTAGTTACTTAAAAATTAAATAGGAAGTGGAAATGTCAGGCTTGTCTCAGACATCAAAAGTATATTCCAGGCAAAGGGTCTCGTCAAGCAAATCTCATTGCTACCAGAAATATTACAAAACTGCTAGCAAACTAAACTGTTTCGGAGTTTCTGGACTTGGCTGCAAGTGTCAGGAGTCAGACCGTTTGATTTTTTTTCAGAGCAGTTCTCAATGCTGTAATTATGTTACGTGGGCCTCAGCAATGATTTGAATTTTGATATTTACAATCTGTTAATTTTAATTAATATTTCACAGAAATTATTTCTATAGGATGAGTTTTTATGGAAAAAATCCACCCTTGAACAGATTACAAAACTCTTCCATTGTTTAAAAAATTCATATATTTCTTGAGCAGATCATTTGAGCTGCAGATGTCACAGTTCACATATTTCAATGTTTTTCTGATTAAAAAAATATATCTCACTTTATAATTTTCCTTGAAGTTAGTTCATATACAGTGTGATAGCATGCCATGCTGGCACTCCTTACGGCATTAGGCAGATACTGGTATGCCTCTGCAGGGGAGAAGATGATTATTTTGGCTGGTGCTTATACACATTTTGTTAGACTCCACACAAAGTAATGCCACTTAGAACTAATTTCAAAGCTTGTCTGATGGTGACTATCTCAGACTGCATTGACATGGCACCTCTGTGTATCCCACTTCATGGATAACTCATTAAAATAAAGTAGGTTAAGCCACTAACTGACCAAACAGGCTCCTACTTCATCACACAAGCTAATAAGAAACTTCTCTGTGTCATAGTCGCCGGCTTTCTTTCCAAGTCAGCTCCAGACTCATTTAATTAGAGAAGCCGATGTGGTGACTGGTGGTGGGGGTGAAGAGAGGTGTTACCAGAGGGAGAGAGATGTTTGGTTTCTTTGGGTTTTTTTTAAAGACTCCTCCATTTTCTTCTCACCATCTCATCCAGCTATCTCAGTCCCCAGAATTTCCTGAGCCTTTTCTAGTTATCCCCACCGACAGAAAGGGAAAAAAGGGCTCAATTTTGGCATACTCGCTCTCCCAAAGCAAAGCCGTGGAGCAAAGAAATGAAGAGTCTTCCAAGGGATGAGAGACCCTGCGGAGCTCCCGTGGCTCATCCACAGCTTAATGGGCAGAAACACTCCAAATCAAGCATTCCTGTTTTAGACGGAGGCTGTGCAGCTGCTGCCTTCTCTCTGCAGCAGGAAGCTCAGGGCCAGGGGGTAAGTTCACCCCAGGTAGTTCAGTTTATTTTATTTAGAAAAAAATCTGCTTGCTGTTACTCAGATTGAGCTTTAGCTAGCATGAATATGACAACTTCTCAGTCTGTCTACCACTGAGCAGTAAAGGCAGTGCTGTGACATCCTTTTATTGTGGTTTAAGTGTGCACAGACTCTTCTGTATGTAGGAGGGCAGCAGGCAGAGTTTCCACGGAAATGTATTTAAGTTGAAGGTCTCCCATGCATTGCTTCTGTGGCTGTATTTCCCAAAGCACACACATTTTTTTTTAAATCACTTTTTTATTATAAAAAATATTCTTTCCAAATGAGCTGCTGGGACTGCTAAGCAGTACGCTTTGTTCAGGCTACAGCTTCAAAGCAGTGACATTGATTCAATGATAAAGCGTTAAAATCAGCAGCGCGTCAGGCGGGGCGGCTGGCGCGGATGCTTTTGTGTGTCAGTGTGCGCCTTTTGTTTTCTTCCTCTAGAAAGGCCTAAGTAAGGAAAAGCAGGGTGCACACCTGCATGGCTTCCTACACCACGACGAAGGCTGCTTTTCTGATGAAAATGGAGCACCTTCAAATGGCGTAAGATCTATCATGTTGAGAAGGTGTATGTAATGTCAGCATTAATGGCAACAGGTCTTTGTGCGTAAATTAAAATGTATGCAGTGAAAACCATCACAGGTTTCTCAAAATCATGGCTTTTTGTCTCTGAATTCAACAACCATGTTTGCTTGTATTAAAAGAAATATAGTTATGAACTTTGTACTGAAGTTGTAATTATGTCTGCAAGCTAGGATTCTTGCTACAGCGTTTTCTGACAGTGATGTTCTCGCTCTGTTGACATCAGCGCAGTTGACCTCAGCAGCCTGAATTTCACCCAGAGGCTTGAAAAATATGGGAACAAATAGGTAAGCAAAGATGAATAAATATTAAAATATTGCCAGAGGCGGGTTGCTGCCATGCTGTCTGGGTGAGCTTATTGACTGCTAGCCAAATCTGTTGACACAGCCCCAGCTTCAGCTGGCATAGCAGACTGCCTACCCTGTACTGAACACCTACTTGTAAACCAACTCCTATTTTTTCCTAAATTTGGCCTGTGTCTAGATATGAGTAATTATGTTTGTAACTATAGTTGGTTTAGCATTCAGAGAAAGCCAGTGTGAGCTGTGTATTTAAATTTTTTTTTTTTCTAAAAAACTCTTCAACTCTCAGGAGAAAAATTAAGAAAAAAAAGAAAGGTATCTCTTTTTTTTGAATACCCGTGTGATAAGGCAGATAAAGTAAATAATAAAAGTGAAAAAAAAAAAAAAAGAAGGAAAGGAAAGGAAAAAAAGCACCATAGTCTTTAAAACTTCCAGGTTAATTTATAACTTGACCACCAGTATGGTTGTGATTATTTCCTCTTCTTAGTGTACGGTGTGTTCACCCCAGCCAGCAAGTCAGCCCCCAGCCAGCAGGTTGCTCACTCCTCACCAGTGGCATAGGGGAAAGAATCAAAAGAATGAAAGCGAGAAAACTTGTGGGTCATGATAAAAACAGTTTAAAAAGTGAGGGGAAGGGGTGGGGGGAGGTGAAGTGATGCAAAGACTTTGGAAAGACCAAATTCCCAGTTCTATTGCTGAGCCTGGCGTTACATGGCATGCAATATCCCTTTGGTTGGTCCCGGTTGCTGTCCTGGCTGCGTCCCCTCCAGCCTCTTGCCCACCCCAGCCTGCTCCCTGTGGGGACAGAGCAAGGAACAGAGAAAGCCTTGACACCCTGCAAGCACCATTCAGCAACACTTAAAACATCGGTGTGCCATCAACAAAATTTTAGTCAAAAGCCCACAATGTGTGGGCTGCAATGAAGCAATTAACTCCATCCCAGCCAGACCCAGCACAAATTTTTCATTTCAAATAACGTTTCCTCTTTTTCTTTTCCAAGTGCAGCTATTTGCTATCTTCTTTCCCACTCTTCTGCACAAAGAACATGCCTCTTCCCTTATTACATCTTTTTGATTTTTAGCATTGCTGCCTTCCCCAAAAGAAGTTTGCAGCCTCATCAGTGTATGTGTGCAGGCAGGGAGGGGAGGGGAAGTGGGGAGTCATGTAAGTGTATTTTGAACTATGCAGGCTAACCAACAACTCGCGTCCGTGTCACAGCTAAATGTTCGCTCGAAGAAAACCAAGTGTAGTATATCAGAAAATCTCAGTGCTGTCTCAAATTAGATTTGCCAAGATCAGCAAAGATGCCACAAAGAAAATAGTTCAACTTTGCAGCCTAGAGGAGCTGAACCTGTGGTCCTCTGTACTGTACTTATGTGCTGCTGCTTTGTATAGAGCTCAAGATTGTTTAACCAATTTGCCAACCTTTGACAAAATCTTCATTTTCTACTCAGTCATTTCATTATATTTCATTCCAGCTCTGAGCAACACCATCTTAAACTGACAGTGAATAAGAGGAACAAGAAGAATTTCCTTTCTTCTAGTGAAAATATTAGTACTACAATATGAAGAAGGAAAGCTTTTTTTTTTTTTTTTTTTAGTCCTCATAAAGCAAGTGATTATTTGGAAAGGTAAGACACAAAACCTGGGGTGGAAAAATGATGAATACTGGCAATCTGTCTTTAAGACCAGAATAGATATTGCCTTAGCTAAGCTAGTCCCTGTAAAACTTTCTGACATTATTCCTGATACAATTATGAAGGTGGTGGGGGTGTTTTTCTCCTTATTTTGTAAGACCTGCTTTTGAATTAATGTTCCTGAAACAAGAAACATGTACTTATGCTAGTACACATATATGTACACAAGCATGTGTTTGTGTACCAAGATTTAGAATCTCTATTTCTTCACTTTCCAGTGTCTTCTAGGATTTTTGGTTTAATAAAAGAAATCGTAACATTAACTAATTTTAGCCTATTCACCACTTTACATCATGTGTCCGGTATTTCTGTTCTCTGTTTCTCTTGCTCCTCATGTGGCTGTGAAAGTAGCAAGTCTTCAGGCAGTTCCTCAGTTTAGAAGGGGAAGGACTTTTCTTCTCAAGTTTTCATGCAGTAAACACACCCTTTTTTTTTTTTTTTTTAGGCGTTGGTAACTCATAGTGGTTTGAATTTTGCTTTGCAGAAAGTAATTCTGCTGGTGAGGATCTCTGTATGTTCTATGTAAAAGCAGTTGTCCCTCTTATGGACTTGGAAAAAAGGTCAAAATTCACCATTAGTTTTGCTTTTACTTCAAACACTTCACTTGCAAGTAAGTTCAGAGCTTAGCTAAACTAAGCACAGTTATGGCACGTTGGCTGTGTCCTCACTTCTAGTGTCAGACTTCTTTGTAAAAGCTGGTTGATTTATGCTGCTGCGTGCGGAGCGTAAAAAATGCCAGTAGGTCTGCGTGCAGCATGCTTCATGTTTTCCTAATGTGAGGAATTTTGCTGCTTTATCCAGCAAGGATATGTATCTAAGGCCTTCCTGACAGATTTTCCTTATATTTTCAGGGGTGCCACTGCAAAAATCGCATCAGATTATTTTCTCTAAGCCAGCTCTGGTGAATATTTTAGGCAATGGCACAATGCATCACCAACTGGTCAGTGTTTCTAACGCTGTACTATAATTTTTAAAGCATTACTTTATGCAGATAGTACTCTTTAAGATGCAAATGCTATGGCAGAACTTGTGAAGGAAAACATGGGAACCGCAGCCAGAGGGTTAGAGCTAGCTAATGCTCGCAGCTGGCAGAAGAGAGCAGTGTGTGTGGCTGTGAGGCCTTGCACATTGAAGGAAGCCGTTGCTGCTGGATCCAAAGGCCACCACGTAGATTATCTGCCCTCGGTTGAACGCAGGAGATGACCAGTCCCACAGTAAAGCTTGGGGCCCAGCAGAGACCCGCGTCTCCTTGCGCTACCTGTGGCTCCCCCAGGCCTGTTTCTAGGGCGCCTCGGGCCCCCCTGCCGGTCAGCCATCATGCTGCCGGCCTAAGCCGGCGGGGAGGAGGATATGAGGTGAGGGAGCAAGATATGGGGTTATGGGCCTGGTTTGAGGTAGCAGGACTGGGATAAGAAGATGAAGCTGGTGGGAGGCAGCTGCAGAGAAGTTGGGGCCCTCGTAATGCCTTTTCAGAGGGAGGGTGAGACTTAGCTCTAAACTTTACTTTTGGCTCAGTATTTTTTGAGATTGTCTTTTGTGTGGGATGGAAAATAGCAGGTGTAATGATCCAGAGATAGGTCAAAGATGATGTGTATCGTTGTCCTGGAAGTGTAATAGACTTAAAAGGTACATTTCTGACAGGAATTGTGCTTTTAATGGTGGATCTTGGAACAGGGGCCACCATGGAAGAACTCCTTGTATGTCCCCCCTCACAGCTCCTGTGTGAAGATGGCTCTGTATTTCTGTGGTTGTTGCACAGAAGTTTTATGGGTCAAACTTCGCCACGGAGATGCAAAGAGCAAAGAGGAACGAAGTATTGTGCAGTAGGAATATTTTAGCAGGGAGTATTTTCTGGCCCTGTGGAGAACCATGAGATTTCTGGTATCATGCAGCATTTTAAAGGGCAATGTCTGCCCCCCAGTCTGTGCTGTTTTGAAGTCATCACAAGAGCAAGGCAGATGACTTTTTTTTAGTAAATTATTTATATTTGAAAATATAAAATGGAACATCATTAACATGCAGTTAATGTTAATATGAAATGTTTTCTCTAGTAAATATATCATCATACAGAAGCTGCTGGAAATGACAATATAGACAAATTATTATCAATAATAATTATTATTGATCAAATTATTATAGGACTGAGCGGCTGCCTAATTCACCCTTGAGAAGATGAATTAGTCAGATGCTGGAGAAAAAATTGAAATTATACCACTGTGAAAGCAGGAAACTATTCTCTGTATTTCTGTCTGAGGATATTGTGAATATTTGCATTGCTCTTTTTTGACACTATGGGTAACAGCAGAAGCAGCATGGATTAAACCTCCTCTCATAGAGCATGGCACAGGTTATAATAGAAGTCTTTCAAATCATTGCTTTGAAAAACCTCAAAAGACACATTAAAAAAAGAAGCTCATTTTTATGGTAAGGTAACCCTTGATAAAAGGCTACACAATATTGCCTCTCAAAACCCTCTTGAAATTAAATTAAATCCATTGAAATTCTTAGTAAAGACCTAGCAAGTAATAGCTTTTATTCTGTCAGTACGCCCTACTGGATCTTTTCCTTCCAAGCCACCTGAGATCCTCCTCTTAATAGCAGAGGTGATTGTAGATATGTGTCCTAGAATTCAGAATATTACAGCAGTTCAGCTGTTCATTTCAATTCTCCCCCTTTTCTAGGTATGGGTGAACACCTTACACCACAGTACTGAGAATCTTAGAAATTATTCTTTTGCTACCTTTTTCTGGCCACTCGACTCCTCCTTGCATTCAGAACAAAAATGGCTCTGGCTTTATGAAATAACCTGTGATGATACCGAGAGTAGTACCTCTATTTTGTAGGTGCCAGCAGCTTCCTCTGAGTGCTGGCTGTCCAGAGCCTCATGTTCAGTACGAGCATCAGGCAGGCTTCTGTATCCATCTGCATGCATAGCAGTGCTGCCCCTCTTGCTCACTCCTACAGCTGTATTTCTATGATTCCCACCTGGGAAGGAGAGGGAGAGAAGTGGTGATGAAAAGTCCTTGTGAACTGCAGTGAGATGGGGTGTACACTCAGCTGTGTACATCAAATAACTGTGTTGAGTTACAATATCAAGCTTTTTGGATGTTGTGCAAAGTGACTCTAATAGCAACAGGTTGATATATTTTTCATAACGCGCATACCATGTACTTTATACTCCAGAAAGAAACAGGAATATATGTTACTACACTGGGCACTGCTTTCAAACATTACAAGTAGAACACTATCATTTCCCATAATTTCCCAGTATAAATTACCTCTTCTCATTGTAATATCTTTGATATCAGTGTTTTCTTCTGAACCTCTCACATTTCTGTTTTTGCAGTGCTGCAGCATGTGAAACGCTTGTTATTACAGCAGTGATGGTACTGAAGAAATAACAAGGCTCTACAGCATAGAAAGTTGTGTCAATAGGTATGTGAATTAAAGGGTGGGAGGGGAGCTAGCGGTAAGAAGTTCAGAAACCTGACACTTTACAGTAACTTTGACTTCCTCTATACAAATTTTTGCTGTTTTGAAGTTTGCAGATTAAAAATATAAAGGGATGACATGGTTATGGGAACTTTCCCCCTCGCCAGACAGTATCTGATAGGCTTGTTACCAACAAACCAAAGGTTTGTGTGAAAATATACTTATGCCTGTGGCTAGAAGTATGTTGTGCTGTTATTTGGCTCACAAATAGTAATAACATCATAACACATTCCCTTGTCAAAGAAGCTATGTTTATTTTAGAAAACTGACCTGAAAAATAATTTTGCAAGGGGAACCTTCAGAGTTTGCTGCGGGAGCATGATCTGAGCTTATTGAATCTTACCAGCATTTGAGGATGAAGATGCTTTAGTTCCTCGTCTACTAGCAGTTTGCTTGAGCTCTGAAGGAGCAGGTTAGTGGTGCAGCAAAGAGGCGTCCTCAGTCCCCAGAGGCAAGAACTATGGGTGCTATAGCATGACGGGACCTCTACTACACAGTCTATGCACAGCCCATCTGTGTCCTGGCCTAGAGAGGAAGCAGAGATGACCCAGTCCTTTACTGTACTGCATGATGTCTTTCAGGTTGTCTAATAGTGGAGAACAAGCAGTGCACCCACATCACTTTAACAAGTGAAGTTGCATTTCTAGCGTTTGTTCAAGGGACGTAAAGTGGGAAAACTGCTGCATACATCTAGTCTCTAAATGCTTCCTAGAGCTAGTGTTCTCTAGCTTGCACTAATATCTGCCTGGGAAAATGGTGAGGCCTGAGAGGCTGTATTTCCTCCTATGAAATCACCAAGAGCTCAGTGAAATGTTTTCAGGCCTATGGCTTTCAGTGATGCTACTAAATCACAGCCTCTGTACAGAAACCTTAAAGTGGCAGCCTTTGCAATTTGAGCAAAGGAAAGTCTAAGTATCAGGAAATGGCTGGAGGATTTCATTGCATTTACTGCAGTGATTACACAGACTTTTACTGCTCAGAGTTCTAGTAGAAGGTGAGTGGCAGTAGGCTATGTGTTTGGAGGAAACCCTCATGTTAAAAAGAATGTTTCAAAGCAGAACTATTTCATATTCCCATTAGAATGGAATGACTGGGTAGGGGAGAAAAGGCAGTTAGGGTCACTTTGGAGTAGCATAAATGAAGACCTTTGCTTCACTTTTGAAATCATAAACTAAAAAATTTCTTCTTCAGAGACTGTTCATTCCAGAGGTGGGTTTTGTTGTTCTTGTTGGTTGTTTTCTAGTGAAATGCCATAAAAATTTAAAGAATTTCTAACACTTTCATTATGGAGTGTGCCCAGGTCTCTATCAGTGATTGGTACTGACTTTAAGATCATGTTACTTATCTTTCCCTCTCCCTACAATTTGATTATTGTATTTGGCTGTTATCTTAAATCATATGCCAGGTTTAAGATATTAGTTTTAAAAGTCTTTTTTTTTTTCCCCCCCTACTGCACAGTTTGTGGTATTTGAAGTTCCTCTGGTGTCTTTATATTATCATCCATGGTATCATTATTGACAAAATAATGGTGTCAGAAATATATACTTATATTTTTGGAAACAAAAAAATATTGGAAATACTTTTATCTCCAAAACACCATATTAAATAGGCAGGAAATATCTATATTTATCTATTCAAAAATCAAAAGAGCAAATTGAAGTTTAAGGCAAAAAAAACCATAGTATTAATTATGGAGGACTGGATTTTTAGAAAAAAACCCCAAACTTAAGATGTCCCAAACAAACTTTATGCATAATTCTGCAACTTGCTTTCAGTTATAGCTCTGTATACAAATCTGCAAACTCTAGATATTAAAAGAAAGATGGATTCAGTTACTGATTCATAACCATCAGAATTCACCATCCAAGTGTCCACAAGAAGTAATATCACTTCAGAGTCCTAGCATTTCTGAGCTAACCTGTTAATTATGCAGAGAATAATTAGGAGTTACTTAGGAGCGAAGAAGTATGTGATCTTATCTATGTAGATATTTGCAACTACAGAGCCTTGATTTTTTTCATAGCATTTGTATGCTGGGCACGACATATATAAAAATGGATTCTTATATATTTGTTCTTCAAATATGCAACATGATTTTAAACAGTAAAGCATTCACCTAGCATAATTGATTTAGTGGGAACTGACTGAAGGATATTAATATTTTAAAATTATTTAAGATAGTTTTAAAAATTAATCAAATTTTTAATTAATTAAAAGGAGGTGAATGGGAATGAATGCAGATATTGGGTAGCCTTATTTTACTTTTTAGGTGTTCTTGCCACATTGGAAAGCATTGCCAGATTAAGATATAAAATATATCATCATGTGTAGGTGTAATGATAACAGAGGCAGTTTACAGTAGTGGGAAGAGATTCCCTTGATGAAATCTAGAGAGCTGCTGTACAATAATAGCAGACACCCGTTCTACCGTGTTTTTCAGTGTGGAATTATTTTCAATCCTTTCTCCTAGTTACAGATCAGAGAAGAATCTTCACTGGCAGTGTGGTGGTTAGTGTGTACACCTGCACACACCTGTTGATGAAAAGCTCTACCAGTCCTACTTGGTGCTGCAAAAATATTTTAAAAATCTCTCCCTGTCTCCCTGAAAGCATCTTAGGGCTAATTGCAGAGATAATGAGAAACATACATGTGGGATGAAGAAGGCAGCAGTATTTATATATAAACCAGAAGGGAGAAAAAGCAGAAATAAATCCAGTGATCACTTTGAATTGCCTAACTAGACACTACTGCTTATCTGTATCTTTTCTTTTCTACTCTTCTCTTCCTGAAATACAGTTTTAATATGTTCACAAAGTTGATTTGAAACATGCAGCAATAGGAGGCTATAGCACACTATCTCAAGGAACTATTAGCTAACAATACCAAAGAGTACATAGGTTTCAATGTGTTACGACTGAAAATGAAAAGTGGTAGGCTTTTTAATCTGGGTAGCTATGTGTGGGATGAAGTGTGTTTGTATACATATGCTTATATGTGTCTGTATAGACCTATACAGATAGTTATATAAATGGCTTCAGGAGCGTGAAAATTTCAAAGCTGCTCAAATACACTGTAATAGATCTCTAGTATTTATTGGGTGCATTTTAAATGCAGTTTTTCTTTCCATATGGACTGCATTTTCAGGCTCCTTTTCTTTCTGCCCTTCACCTCATTTGAGTATTAATTTTCTTTGTGCAGAAGACCAGCAGGAGGTCTGTAAAATGACTTTTTTTTTTTTTAGTAAAGACTACAGGATTTGGCCTATAGTTTTTAGTGTATATGAAAGAAATAATGGATTTCTTTGAAAAAACAAGGAAAATCAAGACCATTTTGTTGAATACTACACCACTGTTTCCAGTAATTGCCTTGTACAATTTGCAAGTCTTTCCACTTTATGTAAATACACTAACTTCCGAAAAATTCGCTTTTAGCTGTGAGGTGGGGCCTTTTGAAGAAAGTGTTCTTTTGAAGGTTTGTGGGTCTCTTAAACACACATTTTTTTTCTTCAAAGTAAATCTTCTAGACTCCCTTGTCACAAATCCTTCTTGTTAGGGATTCTGCTTGTAGAACTTTTGAAAAAAAACTGTTTGAATTTCAATATCAGATATTTCAAACAAATATATCTAATGACTCGATACATTTTTCTTATGGTCAGTCAGTAGCCCTAAATGAGAAAAAGAACCTCTGAAAATTTTAAATCTATTCCTAGCAACCCTTTGAAGAAAAAAAAAAAAATCAAAGTTTTTTATAGTTACTCCTGGAAACTAAGAAAGGGAAAGTAATTGTAAAATAAACTTTCAATTGTTGAAGCTGTTGAAAACAAAAAAAATAACCAGTCCAACAAAAAACCCAAATTTCAGAAACCAACCCCTCACCCCCTTCCCCAAGCACTTGGTGAAACTCTTCTGGTTCATATTTATGCAACGGTGTTACAGAGTTACACAATAACCTAGGCTAGCAAAGCCCTCAGGACATCATCTGCCTGTATCCCTTGCTTAAAGCAGGGCTTATTTCAATGTTAGTTGCTCACAGCCTTTTATAATCGAATTTTGACTCTGAGGTTGGATGCTCCACAGATGCTCTGGGTACCTCATTCCACTGGATGACTGACTGTCTTTGTGAAATTTTGGCTTTCAATATAGAGTCATAATTTTTCTTTATGCAGTTGGTGCCTGTTGTTTCTCATCTTTTCATTTTGCACCTCTGAGAAGTGTTTGACTCTCTCTTCTCTATAACCACCCACCAGGTAGTTGAAGACAGCAATAACATCCCCTTTTAGCTTTTTTTTTTTTAATCTAGACTGACAAACTTAATTTTCTCGCTCTCTGCTGCTTCATCATGTGCTCCAATTCCCTATACTTTTATAAATAAGATAAATGAGAGGTGCATTTACCTCTGAATTTCTTTTTGTAGCTGTTGGCCGTTTTGTTTGATATAATTTTGAAAATTCTGATATGCTATAGTGCAAAGGTTTTGTAGGCTACAAATCTGGAAAGTACTTTAGAAGTTTGGATATAGATAAAAAGAATATCATAATCTCAAGAAAGCTTCATTATAGAAGTTAGAATTTTTGCTCACTGTCTCTATGCAGTTGTGGACATAAGGAAGTACATACCTCATCTTGTATTTAAAGTCGTTAGCTATAAGACAATTAAGGGAGCACACAGATTACTTTAAAGCTTGTCTGGGTTCTGTTGAATTGTTACAAGATTCCTACAGATCAAGGACACCATCTTGTTGGTAAGAAAACCATAAGTGAACTTACTTCTTGAAGTCCAGCCTCATTTTTACAGTCAGGGTCTCTACGAAGGAGAATCATAAATCTGGAATGTTATAAAATCTTTTCCCATCATTCAAGGTCAAGCTATAAATCTAAGTTACCAGGTTTCTTGCTAAATATGTATTTTCTCTGGTTCTTAGAGCTTAATGCTTCCAAGAAGTGACCCTTTAAATGCTATTGACATTAATTTTAGCAGCAAATGTGAACATTAACCTTGCTGAGCTGGGCAGTACGAGTTGCTTAAAACAAGTATATGATCAAAGGTTTTTGTGAAACATGGAACACAAAACTTGTTCCGTATTACACAAACATGGACATGTAAAGGATCCTGTCAGACTGATAACGCTTCCAGGTAAAAATGACAACTATTTTGCAGCTTCATACATATGTACATATTCATGTACATGTTCCTGTATACACACCTAGACACACACACTGAGGATCCTCTGTATCATTGCCCCTTTGGAACGCTCCTTCAGACTTTCCAAATGCCTGTAAAGCTGAGTGTAGAGCACAACCACCTGACACCTACTTGGAGCTGGATATAGTGAAGCACATTGTACCAGCGTTCATGCTTTCTCTGCTGAGATTATTACCAGCATCTTGCTTTCATCCGCAGTGCTCTGAGTGATCACCACTTCTTGCTTCATGATCTACTTTTCTGCTCTTCCCCTCCCACTTACCTCCCACACACTTTTGCATTGTTTGTCCAGAACATGTATGCTGCACAGAGCTGAATTAATCAAAGTGTGCGTTTCCCTGAACAGTAGTATGGTTAGGGGACATCCGGTGAAAAAAAAAAGTTGCTGTCAGTGCTTATCCCCAGCTTAGGAGAAGGACAGCATAGATCTCTGCACTATAGATTGTACATATGGTATGTCTTCCAAAGATTAAAATGTTCAAATTATTCCAAAGAATAACGCAGAAATGGCCATAAAGCAACCGCTATGGATTTCTAAACATAGAAAACCCAACCTCACACCTCATTAACTGGTAAGGGAAGGAGGAGATGCTAGCAATTGTGTATACAATACGTAGCTTGAAATGCATGGTTAAACTACAAGCCAAAACGCACCGAGACTTAATACACATCCCATCGAATGTACTGCTGAAAAGGGGTATTGGGCAGGGCTACCTAATGGAGCATTTTGTTCCGTACAACATGTTCAAGTCCTATCTTGTCAACCAGAAGCCATCAACAAGCTGAAAGAGCAGCCAGGGGCCAGGCAGAGCGAGATATGTGCTCTCAGCACTTGGACTGGACAGAACTTCAAATTTCTGCACGCTTCTGCAACCCTTCGACTGCCCCAGAGCAGGGTTCGTTGGTCCTGCAGGACCTGGGAGTCAGTGTCATGTATGCTTTAGTTCAGTGGAAATTTCAAATCACCCAATGTATCGTGACAAGAGCTAAGAAACCAGCTTATCAATTTAGAAGAACCTAAGGCAGCTGACTGAAAAAGTTTTGCTGAATCTTTAAAGTGGTCCTTAGATGAGAATTTGGGTAGTATTTATCTGTTGCTGTACTTTTCTACTTCCAGTAAGAAAGCACTGGCTCCTGTAGCACTTCAGATACAAAGCCAGATTGATGACAAGGAGCCCGGTACCTCTTGATGTACAAAATGAAATCTGAGATATTAATTAGATTGCTCCCAAAGGACCAGCCTTTTCATCCAAACAATCCAAAGGTAAGAAGGCATGCACTGACATAAAAATTTTCAATATGTTAAATTGAGATTGGGCAGCCAGGGGCTGGATATCAACATTGCTTTTTTTCAGCTCCCAGAGTATTTCTTAACTTCAGGGACTTTGCAGTGGGCTGCATCAAAACACCTTAGCTGATGTCCAAAAAGTCTATCTTCAAAGAGTTCTACCAGAGACAACAGGAGCGAAATTGTGGCTTCGCTGATGTAGCTTGGATTTTGCTTAGCCGGAAAAGAAGGTTATATTTGGGCCCTGTTATGAATTTTGCAACTCTGCCCCATTGCTGGGCCTTGGTAATTATCATACAGGAACCAGAAAGTGAAACCAGCTTGGAAAGTTGAGAGTAGCATTGCTTTGCAGGCCAAGTTGAGGCAAAAGCAAAAAGCAACAGTTGGAGTTTTTATTGTCTTTCAGTTGTATCAACTTCAGTTACAGCTTTTTTGGGCCTAATAATCTGACAGCCTTGAAAATACTGCTGCTGCTGTTTCATAATTGACAGTAAAAGGCATTACATGTATCTAATGTTGCAGTTAAACAGAACTTGCTTCCAATACATAAACTATTGATAAACACAACATAAAAAGTAGGATCAGCAGTTTAAGTGGGTATTTACTTGGAATCAAGATAGATAATCTATTTGACAGGACTTTTAGTTTCTGTTTTTCCTTTTGAGCTTTTACTTGATCGATAGCAATTTTAAGAGGTTTTGAAGACTGGTGTAGATAATTTATAAAACTGGTTTTACACAATTTATGTATTGTACATTGTGAAAAGCAAACTATTTTTCTTCCCTTAATTAATCTGAATATAATAATAGCATAAAACTCTTTAAAATAAGTAAATAAGTAAAGATGTGTGATCTTCAGAGAATTCAGATGATTGGATGGTTGTACAAAGAATATGTACATTTTCAGCCTGATCAATTTTCTAACACTGAGCTAGGACATATATCAAAACCAGTCTTTCTCAAAAACACTTTTTCTATTTTCTGTTACCCCTTGGAGCAGAGTACAGGCCACTGTGGAAACAGCAGAGAAAAGCTCTTCCCATCTCTTTTTGGAACTTCTCTTTCCTAACCCTGCTTGTGTTCCTAGTGCAAACAAAAGAGAATGAAGACTGAACTCCTCACCTCACCCCAAACTCTCCAAACTTCAGGGTTTGATTGGAGCTCTTTTTCCTCAGGACTGGTATTTGGCACTCTCACTGTCCAAATATTGTAGTAGCATGCGAAAGATATTATTTCTAGCTAGAAGGAAGCATCTGACCTCAAACATTTATGATTTAAGAAAGCGAGCTATCGGTGAACAGTAGTGAGAAAGTTTAGATGTTGATAGGTATTTTTTCAGGCTAATGTGGGAAACTTGGAGAAAGGAAGGTTCCAAGGGCAAGGAATAGCACAAAGAATTTTCTGGGTCAGAGGCAGTGGGAGGGCAGGCTGGTCTTACTTTGTCCACTATCATCACCTGTCTTTAAATTATGATCCTGTTTACAGTAGAAGGGAAAGGAAAATGAACGGATTAATTGCTTTTCTTAGAAAGACTTCTTTGCGAATCTGTATTTTTCCATAGCGGTTGATCTCTTCCACCTAAAATGACAGTGTGCTGGACAAGGGAGTAAAATCTGTCAGAAACTTCACCCCTCCAGAATTCATGTCGATTGATCAGTGTGGGGCAACTTGCTGAATGTCAGCAAACTGAAAATAAAGCTGGGATGTCAAACTGAAATGAAGTTGATAACTTTCTCAGTATACCTTTGTCTGAAGGAAAAACCTTAATTTTTACCAGTTTATAGGCTCGATAAACTGACTTTGCTCTAGGAACTGGCAATGTTTAGCTAACAAGCTTTTCTTGTTTTGTGTAAAAACCAGTTTTAAATAATGCCTCCGTATTTTAACCCAGAATTTCATAAATTCTAAAGCAGATCTTACAAGAAGACGATGACGACACACAGAACTTCTTGCCAAATAATTGTTGCATTCTGTGATATTTCCTAACTTACTAAGTATAGGAAATAACTCTCGTTAGAAGGCAGAAAGAGGATGTGCAAATATTTTTCACTGATCTTGGGAGGGGGAGAGCACATTACCTCAGTTATTATGTCAGCCTGAGCTTGATATGGGAAAAATGAGCTATGCCAGAATTTATATTGTTAACAATTTATCACTTTTTAAAACAAACTGAAGAAATAATAGTGATAATTATGCCTTTTTTTTTTGACAGACTAGATTTTTGTCAGTGTACACATGAGCACAAATTATAAAATTAGCTATTGTGAAATGGTGATATTTCTTTGTGAGACACATGAAAGGGTTTTTTTTCTTGAACTAAAGGAATCTGATACTGGTTTACTCCTGTTGTGATTCAATTGTTTACATACTCTGAGAATTCCAGGTATTTTCAGAATATCACAGCATGGACTGTTTCAGCATGATAGATTACAAACTTTCCCTCTTTCTCCTCCACTATCTTTTGGCTATTTTTGGCTATTCCATTGTGTTGCATGCAGTAAACATATTGTATGTGTTTATAAGGCCCCAGCAATATGTTTCTTGAGCTTTTCTGACACAGTTAAAATATGCAATTTGTGCTAAATGTCTTTGTTTATTACAATATATCCTACAGTGTAATAGAAATAAGCTATAAAACAAAAATAATGAAACAAATATTTTTATTTCAGAGTCTTTAATTTCCTGGTGCTGTCTTTTCTCTTACCTGTCTTTAAATCACTGAAGTATTTACTTGGCTCTTTGCCACAATTTGTGTCTTGCACAAGAGCCTACTCTTTACCTGGCTGTTACTTTAAAAGTATATATTTCCAATATTTCTGCACCTCTGTTAGCCAACTTTAATTATGGCCATTAACAAAAAGTGATAGAGAAGCATTTGAAATTGCATGAATAACTTTATATAATACTCATTTTAATCCTTTTAATGAAACTGAAATGCTTAATTGAGTCTCTCATTTTGCTCCGATTTACCTTCTGCAGTTCTCATTCAGACTAAACACCAGTCTACCCAAGTAGGACGATTTTCACTGAACTTGATGAATACTGTAGAAGTTTGGAGAAGGCCAAATGAATGTGTGATCTAAAAAGATCAGGCAGACTGTCTTAAGATTGGTAGGTCCTAACTACAGATCTCATTTTTCCTGAATAATCTAGTATTGTCTTCAGTTTTTCTCTTCTGTTGTCATTTTTTAATCTGCAGTAAGTGTTTTCTATGTCCCAGGACAATTAACATCCTTGATTAAAAGAAAGGATGAAATCAGTATGGAGGTAGCAGAGAAAGTGAGAAGGCTGATAGTTTGGTAAATTTAGGTTTAATGTAACTGTTATTGCAGACAACTAATCAATTTGAAATACTTTGTCCAAGAAGTATGTATAACATGCAGCAAATAACCTTCTTTCCATGCTACTGCAATGCATCTTATGTATTTTTACTTCTGCCCCACTTTTCCCCCATTTCTTACCTGTATTGTGAAAATTATTTTTTTTACCACTGACTCATTTTATGTCAGTCAGGGAAGATGGGTGTAATATCAGGTTTTTTAGCACTTCTACTAAAAGAGCAAATAAGCAAGGTACATGGGCTTTCACAAGACTGAATAGAAAGTGTTTCTGGGACAATACCTTAAAAATATATTTCAAAAGTATATGTCCCAGGATGTAGCTTCATGGGATTTTCAATGTTACAGAAGGCTTTTTATGTTACAGAAACTTCTCAGAAAAGCTTGTCTCTACTTATAATGAACGATTTGTCAATGTTTCCTTCCAGTTTTGATAACTCTCTTTCTTTAAAGAAGCTTTGAATTTACTGCCTGTGCTAATTACTTTGTTGTTTTTATAGTGTGAGAATAAACAAAGACAACCAGACAGACTTTTTCTGAGTATCAGCATTATGAACTTGCCACATTTTAAGATGGCTTACAGCATGTGTGTGTGAAACGTATAAATTGAAGAGCTCACAGGCAGGGAAACTGAGGGAGGTAGATGTGACGTAGACCCTGATGTGCAAGGTAAGTCTATGGGATCAGCTGGGTTTCCTAACTGTTTCAAATTCAAAGATGGATATTATGAGTTAAGATTATAGAAGTCTTCTGGACTCTTTTAGCTTTATAGCAGTAGTTTCTTGACAAGCCACCGAGGAAGAAGTAATGCCTGCCACATGCTTATCGTTGGAGACATCTATCTAACCCATTTGGACAGCCCCAGAGAGAAAAATCATGTCAAAATGTGGAGAAGGGTAAGAGATGGGCTATCAGAAGATGACCAACAGCATCACTGTAAGCAGACCAGCCTTCTAGGTAAATATTTGTGGTTTATGCTGTATATACCTTGCTCAGAGGCATTTTTGTGCTTCTGTACCATAATGACTGCAATCAGCTGTGGGAATGCATTTCCATCCAAAAAATAATCATAGTTTGGATGTTAGGAAAGCATTTGGTATAAAGTTATCCTGTATCTTACTGGAAAAATGAACACAAATATTCTTGGATATAAGCACTGTCATCTAACAGATAGCAAAACACTGGGAGGACTTGCAGACCACAGCCAATAGTATATGACAATGAATCTGGCATCCTAGGTGGAAAGCAGTCCACATGGAAGCAGAACACGGTGCTAGAAGTAAGCAACACGTAAGTTAACATCACAGAAAGTACCTACCTGGGAGAAACTGAAAAATGGACAGAGAACTCACAGAAAGCAAGACGGTCCATTCATTTACAACACAGACTAACCAGTGGGTGGCTCAGAAATATCATATTGTAGAAAGATAGCCCAAAACACAGGTTCAGTAGCCTACCTTGACACTGGTCCTGGCTTGCTTCAGCTGAAGTTGTGCTTTTAAAAAAACAAAGGGTTTTTTTTTTTAAATCCCCACCCTGTTTGGTTATTTCAAGCCCTAGCTTCAGAATAAACAGACATGTCTTTAAGTATGCTACAGAGTAAAGTGGAAACAATGTCCAGGAGATAAGGGAATGTCCAGTGAACTGCAATGAAGTACGTGAGTGCTGTTTTGAAACCAGAATGGAAATATGTTAGGAAAGATTGTTTCGGTAGGCATTTTCTTCTTTTTCTGTGCGGGCTCTTTTGTATTGGCTGGTGTTACTGTTGCTTTGACTCATGTTCTGTCAGGCCTTCTGCTAATATGGCACAACTGTGACTTTCTCTATGGTGTAGGTAAGGCAGTATTTACTGCAGAGTGTCATGTAGTTATGTATAATTTTGCATATAACTTGGGAAAATTAACTAGCAGACACAGCTTAGCTAATAGGAAGCAATCAGCAAGCAAGTAATCAGGTTTGCTAAAGGCAGGGTGGATTTGGTGAAGGTAATAGGGGGGATCCTGTACAGAGGGAGCTTATTTAGCACCTCCAGCTGTGGTACTCCTGAGTTTCAGTGTGATTTACAGAGTACAGCTGGTGTTCAGCCTGCTGTTTTTTAAAGATGTAGTTGTTCATTTTCTGAGACAAAGTGATATGAGTGTCTATAAGAATCTAGAGGTTAGCACTAGGAGAAATGAAAGGAGAATAGGACTAAGAGAAGGAAAAGTCTGCCATTGTTGAAGGGTTCTTCTGAATGGGAGTTCAGCAAGGAGTGGTCCATGAGTAGCAAATATTCAAATAAATGTTGTCCCTCCTTTTCATTTTCCCTTTCAAACAGGGTGATGGAAGGATATGAAGAAAAGACACTGTGGATAAAAATGTTTATTTGATGTTTCATAATGTGAAATGAACTCATTCATTGCTCAGTGTTTGAATTCTGTATACAAAGCTAAATCCTGAGCTGTTCTCAGCATCCAACACTCATTCAAAACCAGGAGAAGGAAAAGATGTTCATCACAAATCTGATTCAGTGCTTATGGGTATGTTGCCACTGTCTAAGGACAGCAAATTCTAAGGGGGCAAACTATTCTATGATTCTATGTTAGATGGAGGTATTCGAGAACACCCATTTCACAATAACTGTGCCTAGTGTTATCCTGAAATGATTTTATGTGTAAGCAAGAAGTAAGTGCCTGGCACTTCTGAGAGCTTATCACAGACTTATTGCTCATTTTGAGCCAGATTGTGAATAGTGCCTCAGGGATACCAAAACACGATCTCTGTCCTGAGCAGGTACAGCATAGATCATGCAGGCAACATATGAAGTGAAGATGTCAAATCATCATTGCCTGAGGGTTGATCGCAGCATAGCAGTATGCCTGCACAAAGAGATGTATTGTTTACTCTTGACCTTAAAATAATTTGATCCAACATGACATATTAAGAAAAATGTTTTCTTTCTTAAAGAAATAGTTCTTGGCAATTGCGAACAAGCCTGAAAAAGTATGTGCAAAATAAATTCCTTAGCAAGTATTCAACATAAATTTAAGAGCATTATAACATATATTCTTTAGCATGAGCAATGTTTTCACAGTAAGACTGTCAAATTAATTTTACAGGATGAAATGCATTATGGAGGTACCTTCCTTGAATTAAACAGAGTTGCCTATGGGATGAATTTATCCTGTTTCCATTAGTGTTTGCTAAGGTGTGTGCTTTCAAATTCTGTGGAACTGTTTAATTCTGATGTGCAGCCATGGTGATCATCAGTGTAACTGAGCTGAGCCATACAAGCTGACTTCCATGCAAGGAAAATTATGCAAAACAAAGAAAGTGTGCATAACTTTAAATCCAAGCAATATATGGAGTACGTAGAGTATTTAATTTTTATTGAATTACATACTCTGTATTTTATTCTTTCAAGGCCTCTGGACAAAAAGAAAACAAAGGTGGCTTGTCAAGAATACATTTCTTGAGAAAACTAATTTATACAACATTTTGTGAACACATTAACACAAAACAGCATCAGGTTTAGGTACCAGTGGAGAACACCATTTCCTGAACTTAAAACCACAACAAACCAAACCCCAAAATGCAACCCAGTTAAAATTCTTTGTGATGAATGCCAAAGTGACACCATATTGACTTTGCGAATCTGGACTTGGAAGTTGTGTTGGGTGAGGAAGATGAATGCCCCATCATTATTTGGCTAAACTCTTAGGGAAATGAACACAGGGTGAAAGAGAGTAGCATGAAATCATATGAAGAGAGAACAAAAAGTGTGTGATTTCACTCGCATCTTTCAGTCACAGTTCCTAGGGCACTGAACACAGCAAGCACAAGGAATGACAGCTTTTGGGTGGCACAGGCCCTGTAGGTGTTAGTGTGCAGGGTAAGCATGGCTATTATTCGATACCTGATAGCAGATACAGGGTGGCCCAATCCTTTAAGGGCAACCTGTGACAGTCCAACCTGAGACACAAATTTATTTGGCTTGTGTCTGTATGGAAACAGTGCTCCTACCCTGGTTACTACTACTTCTGCCTTCCCTCCATCTTTCCAGTCTGTGTCCTCCCAGCCCTGGTACCAGGCAGAGATAGGGAACAGTTTTTGGAAACACTCTGTGGATGAAGAGTTTGTGCTCTCCCTGCCTATAGGGTAGATAGTGGTAGTTTTATGGCTGTTCTCTACTTTCCTCTACCCTGCATTGGAATAGGAACCAGCTCTTTGGCTTCTCCTCAAAGAATAGTAAGGGATTTTTTAGCTGCATTAGCATATGATGGAGTTGTTCAAGGGCAGAGGTGTCATGCATACGCCCTGTAACTGTCGTCCCCCCCCCCCATCACTGTTACTTACAGGGAGGAAATAAGGCAGGACTCTGTACTGAAAAGAGCAAGATGCCACTCTGAACTGCCTCCTGGTAAAGCTATTGTAGAGCAGGGAGCTATGGAGAAGTGCTTATGTTTTTCTGGCCTGCATAGGTACCTTTTTAATCTCCAGTCATTGCTCATCCTTCCCTGTTCTTAGATGTATTTGAAAATGCTGTGGCCCCTTTTTGCAGGTTCCCACTTGAGTACAACTGCCTTCATGGCTGACTTCATTCCCTGTGAGATCCTACATGAGCAGGTACAATGCAGGCTGTCCATTTGGTTTTGTTTGAAAGTCTGTGAAATTCTCTGGGAAAGGAAATCTGCTTAATCACAGAATCAAGCATGCTCAGATGAATTTTCTCTTCTTCTGCCTTGCTTTTGCCTACACAGTGTGATAAACCTAGCCAATTAGTATCACCACTAAGTAATGGTGCCTTCAGAAGCAAAAAATGTGAAAAGCTTTGTGCAGTAGTGTTTGAGGATCACACCATGCCCAGTGCACTCTGTAATGTGATGCCTTTGTGCAGCACAACTTACAAAACAGCTTCATAAATGCCTCACGGTAGAAAGGAAGTCGGCAGCAACTCTGGAGGCTGTAAGGGATCTTGGTCTCTCTCAGCAAGCTCTAAGATTGTTCGGTATCTGGGCAGAGCTTTTGCGCTATTAGTAGCCACAGCATTTTTGCCTGATGTGTTATGAGACATTGTGCAGGAGTATGTGTGTGTGTAGTGTTTTGAGGATCACAACTCCTTGCTCCCATGCTGCAGTCTCATTAGCAGTGAGAGAACCAGATGTCCCTCCTGGCTTAACCAGGACAATTGACTAGACATAGGGCTAAGACTGAGCCCTGGGAGCAGGAACAGTTACCCTCCTTCTTCCCCCATTTAGGGCACAGTTTAGGGCTGGCACTGAAAGGTCCATGTGTGCTGGGACTCGTCTTTCCACCTACCTATTTCAAGTCACTCTGCCAAGAGCAGTGGATATGTGATTAGAAGGGAAATACTTCCCTGCCAGAGGGGGACTCTTGGTTCAAGGGCTCGTACCGAATGCTGCGAGCATTTATTAGACCTAGCCAAGGACTACAGAGATAGGAGAGAAAGAGAATTGGGAATGAAGGTTGGTGATGTCTATATCATCATCTCCTTGTTCAACAATTATTCTCTTGTCCAACATCTGGGTCATGTGTAAACCAATGCAAATCAAAAGCAGTGGGAATTTTCATTGCATCTTTCCATAGAATAATTTGACTTTTCCCCCTCCTTACATCATCTGTTTCAGAAATCTATTGCAAGGATAGAGTATCTGAATATATAGAATCTAATAGTAAGTTTCTTTGAGACTTAATTTCACTCTCACAGTAGAGCCAAACTTTTTTTGGCAGTTGTCAAACTCGGTTGTAGTGTATTTTAGGTGTTGAAGCTGAATATAGCCTGCATATATTCCTGTAAACTATTAGCTAGTTCTGAAATGCAACTAATTTTATGTTTCTGTTATTTCTTGTGAGTTTCCTTCATTTGTTGTTTGCTTTTCCAATCTTTTTATTAAAAAAAATGTTTAGACTATATCTGGGATAATTAATTTATCTGTAAATATATGGTAGCTTCAGCATAGAAATATATTAAAATGCCATAATTAGTGTCATAGAACAAACATGTCATAAAACACTTGAGTACTGAATGAATCTAATTATTTTACGATTATGATTTTAATGTATTTTCATGTAAAATTATGTGAATTGCTTCACAACAATATTTGCAACTCATCTGGAGACAGGACATATTGCTTTAATTCCTTCTTCTTCGAATTCCTTTTCTTTTCTCTATATTTCAAGGGCTCTATTCTTTAAATTTTTGGTAGGAAGCAGGAGGCATGTATCTGTGATTTTTTCCAAAGGCTTTAGATGTAAATTGAAAGAAAAGTGATTGTTACTGGCACTTCATATTTTTAGAATTTTATTGCAGATGTGGTATAATTGCCCTTTGAGCTGGTGTTTAACTGCACAGAATATGGAGAGATTTATGGTAATTTAACAAATCTACTGTATTGCAAGATAAGTAAATCAGACAAGGAAGGATTTGTTTCTTGCAGGGTTGAGTTTTTTTGTTTGTTTCTTTGTTTTGGGGGTTTTGGCTCTTTTCATAACTTACAAAAGAGAGAGACTTGCAAAGAGATGGGTAGCTTAAGCGTCTACACGTTTTTTAATGTCATTTTAGAGATCCTTAATAGTACAAATTGATGGTTCTGGCTCTGATTCTTTCCAGCGCAGGGGAAGTATACCGTTATAGTTACATATTGATGTAATCATTTGGCTGATTAAAAATTAAGGCTGTGTCCTGAGAAAGGATTTCTTTTAATAGCCCATTGCTTAATCTGCAAGTAGAGTAAATTAAACCTGTACCAATCCCCCAAAAGTGGGGTTTTGGATTTATCTTTGTGGAGAAGACTGTAGTTTATGTTTGGGAAAAGACTTCACATGTTCTAATAGCCTTAAACACATGTGTGACTAATTCCAGCTGATCCATGAATAGGAAATAATATATGGGGTGTAAATACATTGGTGTAGCCATAATATATTAATTTATAGAAAGGTGCAGTCTGAACCTATGTGATATGGAGCTCAATATAAGACGATGAGTGTAAAATCTCACTGTGGCATCTTTATAGTATCTCTTTCAGCACAGGCATGAACCACACTAGAACTGAAATTTCCATACTTTGTAGTCTGTTCTTGGGCTTGCTCACAATCCAGTGATCTTAGCTAGCAAAACCAAGCAGTCTCTCCTTAACAGAAGAGTGAAAAAGAAGAGCTTATATCCTGGCCACTAATCAGCCCTACACTGTAGGAATTTCCTCTTCAAACCATCTTCTCTGTCTTTTTCTGGAGCAACTGCTTTCATGGACCATGCTTTCCACTCAGCAAGTCTACAACAACCGTTTCCTGACCTTCCCTGTGGCTGAGAGGAACTGAACTGCCCTCCTTTGTTAATCAGGAGAGCTGAGATTGCTCTGTCAGTTCTGAAGTCCTCCCATACACACAGCTTTATATCCTGCGACATTTAGTTTTTTCTGACTAATGAAAATGCTAGCAGAGTAGAGTATACTGATTCCCTTTGGCTGATTCTATGTTTTTTGCTTAAATCTGAACTTTCTTTTGTGTAACTTCTAGCTTTGTGTTTGTAGGTGATAATTACCTGCTTTGAAAGGCTTATTATGAGGGGAGAAATCTTGAGAGAGTTTGCTTCTTGTCACGTACTTACTTCCTCCTTCTTAGGCCAGGTCCACAGCTGTTTTGAGGACTTAGTGACTAAAATGCACATGACATCTCTCAGTAAAAATATTGGCTTCTTAATTAGGATCTTTGAAAAGACAGTGTTTTAGTACCACAATATCCTTTATTTTTTCCTCAGTTGTCCATATAGACAAATGTAAAAAAGACAGACTACTGACATTCGCATTTCAAATGCACTGTAAGCAAATGTAATATTAAAACATATGAGACTAATCTGAAATCAAAGATACTATGTAATTTCTGTGAAGGTGTTTGTTCTCTCTCGGTTACAGGGCAACAGTTCATTGCCAGAAAATGGCCACTGAAATAATTTGCTGATTGAAGGATCTGCTCTCAGAAAGAGACATTTTTCTTAGCACTTCACTGAGACTTACCATACATGGTTTGAGTCTCTGAATCCTCTGAGAGTTTCATTTGTAACTTTGGTAAGTAATTTTAACAGTTGATGGTTATGGCTTCTCAACTGTTAAATGAGTGTAATAATATTATACCCGAATGGTATGATGGCTAGAGTGTCTGATGTTCTCACTAAATAATACATATGATATGTTGCAATATTTAAGTGCTATGGAGGCTATGTAAATATCACACATCCAGAAAGCATCCACTGTGCAGGAATTTGTCTTGGGGACACATCTTGAAAAGTTGAGTGGAGGTTGTATAAAATTGCTGGGGAAGATCACGTAGAAATGGACCCTGGTTCTTGTTGAGAGCCTTTACATGGTATTCTCCACAGGATATCATGCACTGTATTCATTTGATGGCACACATCAGCCCTTCTGTTATCCTGGTTTTGTCTAGGAAAACAGGGACTAAGACGTTAATGCTGCAGACAATGTAGGCCTATAATCCAAATTCAAGTTGTGACAACTGCAGGATGATGAAGTTAACGTATATCAAAGCTGGAGTCTCTGGAGTGTCAGAGTGGTATCACTATATCAGTTTTGTTCTGAATACACACATTTACAACAGAATTATTATTACAACCAATTTGTATAGAGACATACTGCTTAATGGAAGCTAAGATTTTGGCCTTTGTTATAAGACTTGACTCAAAGTTGGATGTATAGAACCTGGGTTTTATCTTATGAGGAGTTTGATTCACTCATGTCCTCTGTGAATTATTATGTGAATTTGTGCAGCTTTTTCCTGTGTGATGCCCAGGAAGTCTCTGACAGACTTACGATATGAGGAATAAGCACAAATACATTTTCTTCCCTTCTTTATCTGTCTTGTGACAGGATTCTGCTGGTTCTTTTAAAACCTTTGCAACCTCCAATAAGAGAAGCAATCCCAACATTTATTCCCTTTTTAATCTACTGTATAACAGTCATTTGCTATCAAGCTGTTGAGTACTCTCAGTGCATGCAGTGAGGAAAAATGTCTTTAGTGTACCTTGCATCAACTCCAGGAAAGGAACCACAGTCCTCTGTCATTATTAAGAATTGCATTGAGCTATCTCATTAGACACTGAACATTACAGAAAACAGAATTAGACTGCCTCTATCCAAAAAATACATTTTGTGTATTACTGTCATACCTAGAGTTGCGTCCTACAGAAATATTCAGAAATATATCCCATATTTAAAGGGTTTTCATTTAATCATCAGTCACTTCATTTGAGGATGCATCTTTTTATGAAGACCTTGTTGCTAGTATAAGAGTTTTGTTGACTGATGGTTTGGGTTTCTCTTTCTCTCAACAGAATTCTCAAGATGCATCCGTAACATTGAAGGAACTCAAAGAATGTATGCAATAGAAAAGTGAGTATGAAAAGAAAGAATGACTGTTTGTTAAAACCAGTCCTTTGAAAAGTTAAATCTTGTTTAGCTCCTCAGTAGAAAGAAATGGCTGAAAATAATCCATTTCATTTGAAATAAGGAAGCTGAGCATTACTGCAGCAATTTAAGAAAAACCCTCTTGACTTCCTGGAAACTGAAAGAATTTTTTTTGAAGAAGTAATTGTCTCTGACATCACTAAACTGCATAGTGAGTTTGCGAGTGGTTAGTTTGGGGTAACAGAGGAAGCAACTCCTTCACAGATAAGCAGGCAGTGCAATGTAGGTGCCTAGTTATTCTCCTTTTTGGTTCAAGTTTTGCTGAGAAATTCTTTTGCAGAGAGATAACACTTATTTTGCTTTTCAGAGAGAGACACATGCTGTTTCATAAGGATACGCCTGATTTCCAGAAATAACCATGTTTTTGTGGCTTAAACTCTTAGCATTTGGTGTTGCATTTCTGAGACAGGATGCTTTTATCAAAGGTAGGTAGCAATTGATATTTCTTTTTCTCATTTTGAGCCTTTAATGTCCTCTGTAGAAGTAAAAACAAATGAAAAGTTTTGCAAAGTGGAGAAATAACATCTTTATTCAGAAACTAGAATACAGTTGTATGCAACAGAGTCAGAAACTAGATCAGGAAGATTGACGTGTAATGTACAAGGCTAAAATGTCTTCTGCGTGGTCATACGTGAGAGTTATACGAACCATTTAAAAAAAATTGTAGTTGTGTTTGAAAAAGAATATATTTAGCTCTCTTATGTGAACCTGTTCAAGACAGTCTTTATGTTTGGTTTCGTCTCACAATGCAGTACTTTTCTATGTTTAAATCCTTCAAGATTTAAAGTGGATAAATCCACTCCACTCAGAAACTACTCACAGTTCCTAAAACTGTGATTTTTGCTACAATGGGGTTAGTAAAAAAATCAAAACATTGCAAGTTAATGTCTACAGCTGGGAAATTACTTATTTTATATTAATTTTATAAAATATAAATTATATGTTTATTTTATAAAAACTGTTTCTTAAAGAGCCTTCAGAATTTTTGATTGTTTAATTACCCCACTGCAGGTGAATTTGTCACTTGACTTTTTTAATTTTATAATAGAAAGATAGAGCCCAAGAGGTTTATCTTGCAAAACATACTAGGTGTGACAGATAATGTGAGTAGCAAGAAATGCAATTATTTTTGAGGTAAAACTTTATATAAAGACAAAAATGGATCCATGTTTAAGAAAATATTTTCTTGAAAAGAACATGCAGCCTTCTATGTATATATACCTTCCATCAGTTTATCTAGTTAATGTAATTTGGGATAGTTGATGGCAGACATAAAAGCTTTTCTCTAAAGTAATGCTCACCCTAAAAAGTGGCTTGAAACATATAGTCTGAAATGGCAGCAAATTATATGCGGGGCTGAAATCTCTTTTCACAAACATTGAGTTTATGCATGCTTCTGCCGTCATGTCACTATAGTAACTCCAGGTTTATACTGATGTGAGCAAGAAAATGATCTGCCTTTAGTTGGTAACCAGCTAAGAAGAGCATTTGAAGCCTGTGCATTAGTTCTCTTGTCCTTCAAAGTCTCTGAAGACAGGCAGCACTGAATAAATATGGTTAGTAGCTCTTGGATATTATAAGAAAACAAGTGAATGCTGTACTGTAGAGGTAAAGAACAAAATCTCTTGCTTTTCCTGTCCTTTTTTTTTTTTTTTTTTTTTAATCTGCTGTCCTACTTTCTATTTTATAAGTCTTTCTGAGGCTTCCCACTGCTCCCTTTTCTCCAGAAAGGGCAGGTTACTGTCTGCTCTCTCAGCCACCTCCACAGTCAGTCGACGTGTTAGTTAACAGAAGGCTAGAAGACAGAAAGAGGGGTAGCAGTATTTTGTTTCAAGTAATAGTTATTTTCCCTGTCTATACATAGTAGTCTAGCTCAAACCAGTTCCTCTCTACATACTTCTGCTAAACAGAAGAGCCTCAAACAAATTATAAGTTTTAACTCCTCTGTAGTACCCTTAATATCAACTCAAACTTACAGACCTTGTTTTCACCATGTAGTTTGGCACAGAGATTGATTCTCCTGTCAGGGTGACAGAACCATTATAATTCATCTTTGCTGTGTAGATTACTCTACCTCATAGCTATGGGCAACTGGGTAGTTTTCTAGCCAGGAAAAGGTGGTGTAGGCTTTGCTTTTACGGCAAGAACAATTTTCAGGCACTTGTTAGTAAGTGTTGGGTGGGCTTTGGGACTTGTTTTGTTATTAATATTATTATTATTCTCCAAAAAGCCTATTGTGCATAGTGATTTTGAAGACCTAGCAGGAGAAATTTTAAGGTTGTCTGACTTCCACCACAGGTGCAGACATCCTATAAAACATCTCTAATTTCCTGTAATCACCAAGCTACTTTTTAGAGCATCAAACTACATTAAAACAAAACAAAACAAAAGTTAGGAATATCTAGAGCCTTGCACAAAAGCCTTTTCACTGTGTAAATCCCCCAAATAAAAGGCACGTATCCAGCTGGTTACCCTGGTGAGAAATAGACGAGTAATGGTATTTGTGGGTGTACCCATACATACCAATATATGGTACCGATAAACAGCAAACCTGGAGTTTGATCTGTCCTTGTAAACATTCGCACTGCTGCAACATCCCATTAAATTCATCAGTGTTTTGTGCACTATTTGTTAGTCTTTCTTCTCTACCTACATGGAATAGCTAGCTTAACTAAAATCTTTAGTTGCCAGATGTGTGCTTCTTAAAATCTTTAGTATAAGATTGATAATGTAACACCTTTTAATATCTAGGCTGACTTCCCAATCAAAAAGTTATGCTAACATACCTGATATAATGGATCAATGTCTGTTTGTGCAGAATAAAAGAAACCTAACCAAAAAAAGCCCAAAAGAAAACAAAAAACTCCAGAACGAACCCAATTAAAAATCACCACCACCCCCCCAAAAAAAACCCCACCCAAAAACCAACAGAAAACCCCTTTGCTTCCATTTAGAAAAAAGAAAAAGAAATGCTTGCAGGACCAGCACTTTTTTTTGCATTAGATCATTAATTCAGGTTTCTTCCCCACCCTCCACAAAAGTATTAGCAATTTGATAGCTTTCAGAAGCCTTCACCCACTTCTGAGCGACTTCCTTTATTTCAGGAAGCTAAGTAATTGCTTGATAGTTTTGGGTGTGACTTTTTTACTTTCCAAGTTAAAAGTACCAAGCTTTGTCAGGCACACAAAATCTGGGGCCATGCAGTCTTCATGCCCAACAAGCTGTGGAGGTTTCTGCCTGGTAGTGTTATGTTTTCTTTGCACAGACATCAGCGTCAGTATAGCCCATCCTATGGCTTTGACTTTCTGTGAAAAGCTTTTTCAAAGATTAGTCTATCTCTTTGGAAAGAGTCTTGCAGACCTAATTTTTAAGGACCGGAACTTAGTAATATTGGGTCATTTTATGTGTAGGATAAAGCATAAGGGGAATTGCTCTGGTAGGAGGATAGGTATTAAGGTAAAAGAAAGTGAAGACTTTAGAGCACTGCCTCTGATGTTTTCCTCTTATGAATGCTCCACTGCAAGGTTTTGTTTAGGGTTGTATCATATTCTTTTTCTTTTTCTTGTTTTTTTTTTCCCCAGTGGTGCACTTAAGGCTTTCTTAAATACATACCCCAGAGTCCTGCACGCAGGGACCTCTTAATCATTTGAAACAAATTGTCTGCTTTTCACATCTTGCACAGTTCAAATACTTTATTCAAAATCAACTGAGACAGAGAGTTTGTGTATGCACAGGGGTGCAGGCAGTCCTGCTCAGTTCCTGGGCTGGCCAGACACAAGCCGGTTCTAAACCAGAAACTGCTCCGTTTCATATGGTATTGTAGCTATGCCACCACCAGGACACATGTTAATTGGAGCACGGCAGCACACGAGCATAGCTATGTGGTTTCTGGACTAGAATTAGAATTTGGATCAAACACGTAGTTTTCTTTACCCATTCACCTAGACCTGCACAAACATAATGAGTAAATGGCTGGGTTGTTGATGTGGTATATTGGTTATAACTACAGATAGGGCAAGAGACATTGGTTCTGGACTAATGGGCCTTTCTTACATAGCATGGAAAAGACATTTGCTAGTCATTCTGTATTCACTCACATCAGTATATTGACATACTGAGAATATTTTACCAGAATAGACCTAAAGCCACGAAACTGCCATGCAGAGACCAGTTCTAAAGACAATCCAGCTCTCTGTGGCATGGTATGTTGGAACCACTTCCTTTAGTTTTAGTTTTAATTTAATGAACTTACATTTATATATTTAGGTTCTGAAGGACAAATAAACAGTGAATGGGTTAGAAACATTGCATATGTAATGAGATAAGGCAGAAGAAATGGGGGGAGGAAACAGGATAAAGTGACTTTTCAAAATGTTCCTAGTATCAGGAATCAAGTTCTGTTTTTCTGACTCCCGTGACCTATCTGCAGAACTGCCTGACTCGCTGGGAGCATGTGTGTGCAGTAAATAAGTAGGCAGTCTCCACACTGAAATTGTGAATGCATTGTATACAGTGCATGAAAATTAACCGGTTTTCTTTTCCTGTACAGCTGCATTGTGGTATATACTGTACCATGCTGGGAGCAAGGAAAGGAGAACAGCAGGCCATGAAAATGTTCTGTCCTTTGTTTACATTCTTGATCTAGTTTTAAGAGTTAATATTCATAAGCAAACATCTGGCCCACCAGGAAGGCAGGGCAAATTAACCCACCATGAACTCGCTCCTGTCATGGCTTGACTTCTCTTTAGACTCATTCAACTACCTCGTTTAGAGTTCGCTCGAGTGTCTCTGCTTTACCCCGTGTTTTGCAGCATAGGCTTGCCCTGAGTCTTGCCACTGTCATCCCCCTTCATTTGGGTGGCTGTTCTTCCTGTGCTGCCAGCCCTGGGGGTGAGGACCACAGGGGAGCACAGCGGGGGGGTGGCTTCAGAGATGGCACCCGAGACAGCAGAGGAACGAGAGGCACTGCAGGAAGTGTCGTGTGCTGGGCAGTCTTGCTAGCATGAGTTCAGCTCTGTGGCTGTGAGTGAACTCCTTTCAAACTGTAGGAAGATTATATGCATTACAGGAATGTAACAGTTTAGATAGGGCTGGAATGGATGTCTGTGCCCCGCTCGGGACAGACGTGCCCTTTGAGCTGCCTGCTGAGTGCCGTGATTCTGACCCTCTACTCTGCTCTGATGAGACACCAGCTGGAGTACTGCATCCAGCTCTGGGGCCCTCAGCACAGGAAAGACATGGACCTGTTGGAGCAGGTCCAGAGGGCCACAAAAATGACAAGAGGGATGGAACGCCTCTCCTGCGAGGACAGGCTGAGAGAGTTGGGGTTGTTCAGCCTGGAGAAGAGAAGGCTCTGGGAAGACCTTATTGCAGCCTTCCAGTACTTAAAGGGGGCTTAGAAGAAAGATGGGGAAAGACTTTTTAGCAGGTCTTGTAGTGGTAGGACAAGGGGTAACGATTTTAAACTGAAAGATGGCAGATTTAGACTAGATATAAGGGAGCAATTTTTCACACTGAGGGTGGTGAAACCCTGGCACAGGTTGCCCAGAGAGGTGGTCGATGCCCCATCCCTGGAAACATCCCAGTTCAGGTTGGACGGGCCTCTGAGCAACCTGGTCTCGTTGAAGGTGTCCCTACTCATTGCAGGGGGCTTGAACTAGATGACCTTTAAAGGTCTCTTCTAACCCAAATCATTCTATGATTCTATGACTGCCAGCCCTGCCTGTGAGACAGTGATTGTCCCCAAGCTCTGCTGCTTTCCGCATTGTGTGGAGATGTCCGTTGTTTGCATTTATTCATCTTTAATTGTATATGACTAGAAATAAAGCAGTTGTTTCTTTCAGGCAAACTTATGAAGTACAGAACATCAAAAAATTTTGGGGGAAATAGTTTATTCTGTTCAGTGCCCTGAAGCACTTCTGTGCAAAAAATGGTGGAAAGTTTTAAAGCGGGAAAACTCTGACTCCTGTAAATATCAAGATTAAAATAACAGGTACAGTTGCGTAAAACCCCTGCAACTTTACGGTCTCTCAGACTGTTGTGCTGTGTGTCCTGATATATTTCCAGACTATCCATACACTTGCAAACAGCTCTTGTTCACTGATGTTTCAGTAACTTACAGCATTTTATCTATTTCCAGGCTTCTTTCCCTTTCAAGTAAAGCAGTTTGGGGCCTTCAGTGCCAGGATTTTAGAAACTAGCTGTGAGCACTTCAGTGCCAGCTTATATTATCCATGGTGTTGTATAGCTAACGGGATCCACTTCTTTTATACCACTACTTTGCAGTACTGCTCTTCCGGTTATTCCCTCTGTGTCAGTGCCTCCTCAGCTAGCCTGCTTGCTTAGGTTTCTATTCTCTAGTTTCAAAGACTTTTCTTACAATATGTCTGTTCCTCATTCATAATCCCACCACCCTGCACAGAACTCTAGAGGTATCTTTTGTTGTGCAAAAATATGGACTCCATGGAGCAATATTTTTAATTGCCTTTTGAAATACATTCTTTTCCTGACAAAAAGAGAAATAATCAAACTAGCTGTCTAACACAAAAAAAGAAACCATACAATGAAGCTTTCTGTACAACTTATAAAGACATAGCAGTTCATTAAATGAAGCATATATGTCCTAGATGAGCTGAAAGATTTTACACTCAGGGAAATGTGGTACAATACAGACCCTCAGCTGAGATAGTACAAAAAATATATGGCTAGTAAAGCCTTTCCAGGTAATCATATACATTGGAGAAGCTGTGAATGGAATATTTAAGACAGTATTAGTCCCTGAACTGTTTATGGATGCTTGCGAGTTAAGACGTGTGTAAGTGGAAAAAAGGGTAAGATAAATAGCAGAACATAGTCAAGCTTCTAGAATAAGATCTAAGAGACAGAAGTCAGCTGCAGTCTAGGCTGTCTCAGAAACTCGTGGTGTGAAGTGTTAAATTGTTTTCATTTCTCCAGATCTCAGTTTCATCGTCTGTTAAGTTGAAGGTAGTAACACTTACCTTGTTGCAAAATGTAGAGTCATAATTCCTTAAATATTCTGAGAGATGCTTGTCTCTTGCAATCTGTAAACTAGTACAAATTAATCTGAAGAAACTGGTTGTGCATTAGAGTATTTTGAATAGTGTATCTGAGCAAAGAAAAGGTGTGAAATAAATGCCTTGTGCATAAATTTCTATCTTGTTCTCAGACCTAAAGCACAGGTGTTGTCAATGGGGAGCCGATACTTTTGTGCTTAGTAAGAACAACCCATACTGTGCTTAACTTCAGCAAATCTGAAATTCTCTAAAAATGATCACATCAACTGTAGTCTCTATTTTTACCAATGTTGGGTGAAATAACTGAAGTTGGTCAATGACTCCTTGTGAGACACAAGAACATGACTGCCAGATTTTTACTTTCCGTGTCTGGGGATGAGATGAGAAGGTATACTAAATGGACTATAGCTGCAAAAGGCTTCATGTTACAAAGCATCTTCCACACTTAGGGGTAAATACAATAGTGATCCTGTCTAATAAATTAGGTGTTTTAGGAGTCTCAGTGGTAGCAGTTATAAACATAAACCAACCGTTCTAGAGAAATGCAGCATTTAAAATTGTATGCTTGCATAATCAAAGGAAAGATGACCAATGTTTCTACTGCAGCAGTTAATCTTTTTGAGATAGACTTCAGATGTCTAAAATGAATGCAGAGTCACATGCATGTACACCTTAGAGAAATCTTTTTGTTTTAATGAATTTTGGATAAGGTATCTGGAGGCTTTCTTTATTCATATCACTCTTTCTTGGAAGAATTTGAATGATAATGAAATATATATTTTTAAAATTATGTGTAATTTTTTTTACTTGGTCACTGATGGCAGTGAGAGCTTGTTGCCTTAGGTCTCTTGTAAGCAATGTAAATTCCCTCAACCCCAAATAATATGTGTGAATGTGCATGCCTGTGCTATGTATCCATGTGTGTGAGTGGAAGTATAACATTTATAATACTCGAGACTGCCCAATAAGTACATGAAAATACTTGGCCTTGTTTGCAGTTTCATTAATGCTTCTGTGCTCAGCTGTCCTGCCTCAACAGAACTGAAAGACTTTTCTACATCCTCCACACACCTGCAGTCTAGTGTGTTAGTCTGAAATATGAAATGTGGTTAAGGTTTGAGGGAAAGACGGGAAACAGCAGTAAGACTACGCATTAGTACAATTTAGTAGCATTTCTGATTTTGCTGTCCGAGTCTGCTAATCAAATGATTTAGAAATAAATGTTTCTGAGAGCTGCCCAATACACTCACTCTCGCTCTTAGAAAATGTTAGGAAAAACAACAGCTTAACCCAGTGTCAACTTATACTTACAGTTCAGAAGGTGTACAGTGGAATAGTGCTGAATATAAGGGAGGCAGTTCAAGGAAATGAACGTGACATCTATAAAGAGTTATTTACCTTTGCTATATCCTTCCTGCTGTGATTAATGCTAGGCTTAAGGGTCTGCTAAGATGCAGTTTTGCACCACCCTGAATAAACAGACAAGTGTTTGGTGCAGTAGCTAGTTTAAGCTTTTGTGTTAATGTTGGGAAGAGAGCTATTTACAATGTGGAAGTGATTCTGCTCCAGACATGTCACCAAGTGTGTCGTCATTGCAGGAGCGTGCCTTAAATGGCAAGGGAAGTATCGCTTGCAAACCACAGCTTCTAGAAAACACTCTTCACTGAGCAGTGAAGACGTCGTAATAACACTGAGCATGTCAGATATGCCATTTTTGGCTGCTTTCTCTGCAGTTGATGTTCTTTCTTTCTCTTTGCAACAGAATTGCTGCTCACCTAAGTCGCACCTCAGTGGTGATGTCAGTGGAAAGTCTGAAAAGACTTTCAAGTGTCTTGCAGGATTTATTTTATCTTTGTGTTTTTTTACTGTATTTTGTTGAATTTTCTTTGGCTTGATATTAGAACAGGAAAAAAAAGTCCACTTTTTTTTTTAAAAAAACCTACTGGGTGTCTTCAAACTCAAAGTTCAGCTTTCCTGTTAGCTGCCCTGAGAAAGCTGTTTGGAGGAGACACACTCAGTTTTGACTGTAAGCTCCAAAACACTTGAGAGCTGTTTTTTCATAGAACAAGATGATCAGATTTTCAGAAGACCTCTCTGTGTTGGTCACCGAGGTGATGTGAAAAACTGGAGTGTGCAGCAGCAAGTTAGTCTTTTCTGAAAGTTTTTCTGAAGTTGTGAGTACTGAACACTTGGAAAGTCAGGAAGGAGCTGCTCCTGTGTGTGTGTGACCGTTTGACCTGTGTGTACAGTAGGGCTAATGGCCATAGTCACAATCAAGCATCCTTGTTGGGCCAGGTGCTGTACAAATGTAGGATGAAATATGATCTTGTCCTCAAAGCATTTATGATCTGATTATGGATAACATGGATACTTCTTAAGGAATGGTATGGAGGCAAGAGGAAAGACAGATATGGAAAAAACGTGTTCAACCAATGAGCTTGCACAATCCCCTGTGCTATTTATTTCCTTTTCTGAGGAAAGGGCATACAACGTCTTATTCAAAGCAGCATACGACTGATTACGTTATTCCTTGAGTCCAAAATAAACTCTCCTACATAGGTCCGTGTACTGAAGGTCTTACATTGTGCTCTTATGACTTCTTTATGTGGCAACTGATGCACGTATTCCTGGAAGATAACTCTGAATGACAGAACTGCTGCAGGTAAAAAACTTATGGTGCTTCAAAGCTCCTCTCTGGCTATATAGAAACAATAAAAAATCAGGTCACATACAAAGGCACTGTATTTATTGGCAATGATTATTTTCTCCAGCTGTTTAATCCTTCCATTAACATACCGCATTCTCTCACTAGTGAGTGAAATAGGGTAAACAAACAACAGAATGTGTAGATGATGTGTTACAAACACACACACACATTCACTCTCTTGTATGGGAGAGCATATAATCTCACTCTGATTCTGAATCCTTGTAGCAGATAACCTATCTGCAGGAGATGAGCTGATGTAAACAGCATCTGTGTATGAAAGAGAGGGACCACATTCTATCCAGTTCAGCAAATTTTTACGTCATGTTCAACTTTCTCATATCGAAGTGTTCATAGATAGTAATAACAATAATATTTTAATTTTGACCTGTAATTGACCTAACAGATTTATGTAGACTGGAAAAAAAAATTCATACTATAACCCTTTTCTCTTGGAAAGAAATACAGAACTTATCTTCAGGGTTGAAGAGGGTGACATCATGTTTCCTGAATATCAGATGGTGAACTCTGTAGACACAAGCTCTGCAAATTGCTTGCAATTAATTCAAGTGTGACTTGGATTCATATTACAGTATATAATATTTTTTTGAAATATTTGTTTAACTCTACAAAGAAGTGGTTTTTTTTTTTTTTTGTGGAACTGCTTGTGATTAATTTGCTGAGTTGGAGTTCGGGGTCATAAAGACTTTTGGGTTCTAGATGGCTGCAAGTTTGAGTGAAAATATTTTCGTTCTGAAATGCTAAGAGTTTGGAGTGGCTGTGTTGGCTATTACATTAGTTGATCATAAGATACAGCCTTGAGTAGACTTGGATAAAGCTGATGTATTGTGTAATAACTATTTATTAATATTATCTTTCTGTAAAATCTGAACTCCATCTGTTATGTCATCTTGTCCTTGTGGCAATGAGCAGGAAATATGTAGCAGGAAACAGGTACATAACCCTACATAATTTTTAAAAAGTAACTTAAAATTTTTATGGCAGTCTTTGAAAAGCATTACAGTGATTGATAGAGTGATAAATCTTCTAATTTACAGCTGATGTCAGATCTTTGCAGTGTTAATGGATGCAATCAGAATCTCTTTAGTGAAATTTTCTGCAGTTATAAGAATTGGCATTCAGAAAGAAATTCTGATCAGATATGAAGCCAAGTGAGGGGTTATCAATGTTGTGGGACAGAGAGTCAAGATGTGATGGAACAGCTATTGCTACCGTAAAGCATGATGAAACTGGTTTAAGAGAAGAGATTGGATGCTGGGACTGAGATGGCAGTGAGGAACAGAGCAGCTGAAAGGAAAGGGAGAAAGACATGAAAAACTGATAGAAAGCCTTTACATGATATTTCAAGGCCTGAGATAGCAGCCAAAGTCCCTGAGTTTCACCACTCCAGGGCTGTCAGCAAATATCTGCAAAACTCATTGATGAAAATTTTCTAGCACTGTCCTACACAGAAGATGAAAATGTCCTAATGCTATCAGTACTCCCTTAACTCCAAGTGGTGGATCTGAACAAGGAGATATATACATCCCAGTCCCGCTGATAAAGCCTGGGGAGAGCGGAATTGTGCCCTTTTGTAGAGTTTCTGATTTTTTTTTGAGGGTGGAGTTTCTTAGAAACTAAGAAATCACATGTACAGAGTGACATGAAGGTTGCAAAGCTAAGTACTCGGTTTTCAGGAAGCAGCCTTGTCTCTATATCTTATGGCAGTTTTTACTGTCACATACCATTTTTCCGCTACAGGATTCTCTTTTCTGTGTAGAGAATGAAAATATATTCAGTGTATTATTATATCTGTGTTGCTCAATGTATAGTTCAGTCTATATTTATGGAATTACTATTCAAAACTTTCTGCAGCTAGAAATATTAGTTTCTTCTTAAGCTTTTTGATGATGGTGCTCATCTTCTGTAGCTGTGCTACGCACATACGGATTTTCATATTTGTGATGACAAAATAACCCAAAGAGAAAATCAATCTATTGATTCAGAAAGCTTAATCTGAGACAAGCACCATACTCTTTAAAGCACTCCTTCATTAATTTCTGGTTTTGAAAGGCCACTACTTCTGCAATTCCCATTGCTATAATTAAGACAAGAACTTGTTAAATGCAGACCTATTGTTAATGACTGCTGTATGGAAAATTAGTATAAGTAGATTTTATAGCATCATACAAGAATTCTGTGACACGAGCTGGAATATAATCCTGTTACCTAAACCGGCATTTTACAACTTAGCTATGAGATCTCTTTTATTTTTCGTGGTCCTCTGTTTCACTAACTCCATGGCGCATGCACAGAATCAGGTCTGCAGGCAAAAGGTACCTTCACTGAATGCTCTGAAGTGTTTCTGTGCTGGACCAGAAGAGCAGTCTGCAATCACAGAATGAAAGATCTTGGTGAATGTTCGTAAGTGTTAGGAAAGAAAAAGAACTAGGGCTTTGCACTGGCAATACAAATGGACATGTGCCAAGCACCATACTCTTTAAAGCACTCCTTCATTAATTTCTGGTTTTGAAAGGCCACTACTTCTGCAATTCCCATTGCTATAATTAAGACAAGAACCTGTTAAATGCAGACCTATTGTTAATGACTGCTGTATGGAAAATTAGTATAAGTAGATTTTATAGCATCATACAAGAATTCTGTGACACGAGCTGGAATATAATCCTGTTACCTGAATGAAATGTGCCAACTCTTGAATAATTAACTTTGCTCCCTAGACAATGTCTTTTGGAACAGTTTATGCACATATGATTTTATTACAAAATAGTCATTGTGCATTGTGAAAGTCACATATATCTGTGACTTTCCAGGTTGTAATTCTGTGCTGAAGTTCTTCTGGCAAAAAAGGGGGAGGCAAAAAAAGATTTTTCATAGCTATTCTTCCAATCTTTGGAACTGAATTGAAGAACTGTTACTGAAATTGTGGTTTGTTGTGTGTTGATGTGTTTTTGTTTTTGTTAAAACACGTGGTGAGGTCTAGTTAAACGTTCAATTCTTTGCAGTAGCGTAGTGCCAAACCTGCCACATTCCTGCACCTCTTGACCAAGGGCAACCTGTTGGTAGCTGTCTTTCCTACTTATTTCTGAGGATTACAATTGTTTCTATTGTATTTATGAAGTCTATGAAAGTGACTTGTATCATGTTAGTGTTGTTATTTTTGTATTGTTTTTAATTATTGGTATCAAAATGAATACTGCGTTTGTTGATATTTATTTGACAAAGGGCATTAAATGTTGTTTTATGAGGAATTCCTGCTTCTTGCAAAAAGGAGTGAAACATTTTAAAGTAGATGCCACATTTAAAGTAGTTCACATGAATATTGATAACGTTTATAACAATCTCAACCAGACTGTGTGACCTCAGGAAATGCAGAATTACAATCTTCAGAAGATGTTAAGTGTCGGTTTGGACAAAGGGCAGTGTAATTCCCATTTAATGGAGCATGGAATTGAGATGAAAGTAGGAGGAAGATCGTACTGAAAAACCATCATGTTGTATCTGTTTTGAGCTGGAGACTTTATTTTTTTATCCTTAACCAGCACCAACACTTATGGAGTGGATGTTGGTAGGAAATTTAAGTAGAATCATTTGATATCTTTGTTCAGGTGCAAGAGATATTTGAGGAGAAAAAAGAAATCTGATTTGTTGACTATTTCAAGTCTCTCTAAGTTAAAATATCAAGCGGATTTTGTGTTACTGATGTAATGCCAAGATAAGAATTAAGTAATTAAAGAAAGTATTTTGGCCTCTGTGGGTCATGTTAGGATCCCTGAAGCACAAACTGATTTCAGTCTTTGTGATAGCCACCAGAACTAGTACAGAGCTTAGCTCTGCTGACTAGTTGGCCACTATCGACTGATTTGCTACTTGGTCCCTTGTCTCCTGTCTCCAACTCCAAAGCCAGGGAAGAGCTGGATTGGGGGCCCACAGTGGAATAAGCTGTGGAATCTGCTAAGATTTTAATTCTGAGCACACTTATAGTTATGGAAATAATGTCCTTCATTTTCTTAGTGATTATATCTGATTCATTTTGAGGGAGAAGCACTAACATTCTTGAACCGATTCATCAAGATAGGTAGTATCTTTGTCTCTAGATGAGTATGGAAAATTACCTGACCTTTGATGGATATTTTGATAAAAGCCACACAGGCCTAGGCTGAGTTTCCAGGAAGTGTAGGCAGAATATTTTCATTCTTCCACTTATAAAAAAGATGAAAGGCAATTCTTAAAGGGAAGGAGGAGGAATTCTTGCTCAATGAAGTTGCTCAGAATGTCTCTTCTCTAGAGAGTAAGCATATTGTGCAGAAGGAATGCAGAGGGAAAGAAGTAATGTTTAATTAATAAAAATACATTCATTTTCCAGTCAGGAAGGCATCTCATTCATATCTTAATAATGGTTAGAGCTGCACTACTGAAATGATTATAGTGTCCCTTCAGAGAATTCTTACCTAGAGAAGCTTTCAAACTATGTGAAAGTTTTGCCTGAGAAAAAATAGCTTGTATTTAAAATAAATATTACTAAGATTTTACTTATTTAAATCTGTGCCTTGAAGAAAGCAAATTCACAAGTTTAAATTTAAGCGAACTTCGGTGGGATTCTTTATAGTGAAGGTAAAATACGTCACTGTCACGCTAGCCACACAAAGCTTGATCCCTTAGCCACCATTCAGGATTCCCAAACCATTAATGGGATGACAGTTCTTTATAACATGTGGGTTTATGTATGTAACTAGAAATAAAATAACTCTTCCTAAATGCTGAAAGGTTTAGAGTAGATTTCTGCATTTAGGAATGCACCTGAACCTTGATTGTTTCATACACATATAAGTGGGTTTGAGTGAAACATAATGTCAGTGACTGTCTTTTTATCTTCTAAGTGAGACAAAGAAATGTAATTTCCTTAAAATGACCATGGAACACTTTTCATTACAATATTACATTGCAAAATATTCGTGTCATTAGAGGGAAAAATATGTATTTGTGGAAATTGGACTATGTATTTATTTTAGTAAGTGCTGCTAAACATTAGTTATTAAAGGAAATGCAAAAGAAAAGAGCCTTGGGACACCTGTTCATCATAGCAAATTGTCATCTTGTAGAGCTGATATAAAATATTTCTGCTCCATAAATGGACTTCAATGCACCTTCATAAATATCTTGTTGTTACTTAGAGCTCAAAACACTTTAGCAAAGACAAGTCATTGTTCCCAGGTTAAATGGAAACAGATCCAGAGAGCTGACTTCTGAAAGGTCACCTGGAAAGTTGTTGGTCAAAAAGAAATACTCTGGAACTTTTGCTGAGTAAGAAGCAAAAAAAGGAGGGGAAATGAAGACACAAGAAGAAGCATTTTTGAATTCAAACTTTTTAGTTTTTTGTTTGTGACTGTTATTTCATAAAGGAAGTCACATATTTTGTAGCAGACTCAAGCAAAAAGTCATATTGAACAATGCAAAACAAGAGGAGAGTGTACCATTGATTATTGTATGAAATAAACCATCATTTAATGAATCCTGTTAGTCAATCAGCCACGTGGTAGGAGGCCTCTATATCACCTCAGCTTAGTTGCAGAAATCCTGGGTTAACTTTCTGCATAAAGTATTTGTCACCCTACCAAAGAGTGGACACAAGAACTTAATCTGATATTCAGCAAAGAATAGTGGAGGAAGACATGAGGGTGTTAATCCTTCTTCCTGGGAGAAGATTGCTGTCAGCTTCAAAAGAAGATTTCTGCCTGCTTCCAGGGAGGGGTATGAAACTGCAAAACAAATGAAGGGGTTGCTTGGACAGTTGGGCAAGATCAAAGGGTGGCATCTTTCAGATGTTCTGGAGCATGAGCAAGAGTAAATCAAAAGCAGGGAAATAACAATAATGCACTAGTAATTTTACAGCAGGAGTCGGTACATTTAGCAGTGCATTTAATCTTGTTTATTATTGTGGTACTAGAGGAGGCAAATGCAAATGAGAATTAACATGATTAGGACTATAATGATGGGTCTTAGTGTGGCAGATTTCTATAAATGTTACCATATACTCTTCTAAAAGAAATCCAAACCCAAAATCAAAACAGTTCAGCCATGCTGGTGAAGCAGACTCCTAATTTATGTCTTGGGTCAGTGTGACACATCTTTTCTAGTACTGTTTCAATCTGTGTGCCTATAATAGCTTTTTCACTGGAGGTGGAAGGTGTTGCAAAAGTGCGTGTGCTTGCAGCGTTGGTGCGCTCATAGAGGCAGATGAGAAGTCTTACTACAGGAAATGCGATCATTAGGGAAATGATCTGTCACAAAATTCATTGTAATGCCCATTTCAGAACAAAAAGTGCTTCAAAGCTTTTAGCTCAAAAACAAACTGAAACCCAAATCCCTATGACGACTTCTCACACTGAGACAGGAGATTTCACTCATAATGAAGAACGCTGGGACTGACTGACAGTGTGTGATGCTGAGTATTTGAAGTCTTGGATGTTGGTTTCTTGTTCACAGATTCCATCTGTGATTCCACCTAGAAGCTTCACAGTGAAGTTGCTGGAGAAGAAACCAGTTTGACTGCAAATAGATCCTAGCTTGGTCTCTATGCTCATTATCTTTATGGTACACTCGCTTTTCATGTGCCTGCTGTTTTTATGATATCTGATACGCTTTCTGAATTTCATGTCTTTGATGATTCTTTGCTAAAAATAATTAGATTTAATATTATTTAAGTGTCCAGTGTTTACAATCTTACTGATGTGTGTTTTTAATACTGCTTTTTGTGCATTTATTAACTTAATGATCAAATTGGTGAGCAGCAGCCCAGCTCATGCCTTCTTCATAGGTGAAGCCTTGCTATGAGGAAACTAGAGGAAAAAAGATTCCTTAGAGTTTATCAACTCGGACAGGAGTTGTCTGTGTGCTACAGAAAAAACAAAAAAGTTTGAAACATCATACAGTACAGATTCTCCAGATCTGGGGGGATTCAAAGGATTCTCTGGAGATGCAAGGGTTGTTCATCTTCTGCAAAACCCAATTCCTGCTACTTTCTTGGCTTACAAGGCTAGAGGTATTTCAAGGATTCATCCAGGTCCATTGCATTAGCTTTCTACTGTCAGCAGACTAATAATTAATAAGAATGAACTTTCTGTATTTCTTTATATATATATATACCTTTAATCCAGGGTAGGACCCTTATTTTCAATGGCACTTATGATCTGTCTATCAGGGCAACTCTATTAAGATCAACTGATCTTTTGCTGTTCTCTAATTTTTGTAATTCTGTTAAGCTGACAGAAAGAATGATTTGTTGGGTTTTTTAAATTTAAAGAAACTTTGTATTGATAGGATTCTTTTTCAAAAGCTTAATAGTGCAAACTATGAAATAAAAAAATCCTTAAAAGATTGTAAGGTAGATAAGAAATATGATGTGAAGTGCTCATGTGTAAACATCTTTGACTGGTTCTCTTCTGCAAGTGGTAATATGCTCTAAGCTGCCCCTTGCAGCCTTGGTCCTCTGACAGTCCAGGGAGACATCCTGGCATATGTTACTGCTCCCTTCCCTCCTGCAGATTTAGGCTTCCTTCATGTAGCAACTGGAGTACAGCAGATGGAGATGCTTCCCCTTTGGTGTCTGGTATGCTTGATTTGGACCCATAATCTTGGAGGCGTTTTCAGGTTTGTTGGTATAGAGATAGTCATCCATTTCTACTGAGGCATTAAGGATGAAATCCGAGGCCACTTGGATACTTCTTTATCATACTGTGTCCAAACCTTTCAGACAATGTATAATTATTCCAGCGTTTGCATTGCTCTCATTGCAGCGAGTCACCACTTTTTATCTAAATATGGACCTAGTTTAATGTCATGTTGTAACCGACACTTTTTTACAGATAATATATTCTACTTTAAGAAAAGCACAGGTAACAATATGCAGATGCGGTAATTTGTTTTTACCTGTGTCAGTTTTAAAGCTGGTCTGCAAAATCCTTCTCCATTTCATTCTCAGTGTTTTGGAAGTGCACATTAATCGAGCTTGTATTCTTCTTTGTGAGGACAAGGCACACATTTGTAGAGTCTCACAGCAAACACCAGTAAGTTAGACTGGAAAATGCTGCCTTCTTATAAAGTTTTCATGCAGCTGACCCTGGAGAGATTCCTGTTCACTGCTTGGAAGTATGAGGCAATGTTAGAAACCAGGGTTGGCTACAATCTGTTAGTGGTGTGGGAAAGGAGGCACAGCAGTGTAACAGCACAGGGTGTTTGCTTCTGTGAGCAGTGGGGAACAGAGGAAATGGAACCAATTGCCCTTTTTTAAAGCTAGATTTTCTTTTAGGAAAGAACTGTGCATAAAGCTTGTGAATGTCGTCTTTAGGAAATATGTTTCAGAGTTGAGTGATGTGGGATTCACCCAAAGTTTCTTGAAGGTCTTATGAATATGAACTTACAATAAAAATGAAAAACAACTCTGCAAGCATCAGTTGCTATAATGGAGGTTGTCAGTGTAGTACAGTAATCATGTTTTAAAGGTGGCTCTTTGGACTTCAGATCAATAAGCCTTCAGTAATTAAAGAATACTTGAAATAGCAATAGCAGAACTATAGAAGGAAAAAGTACTTCGGATGTTTTTACTGGGCAACTCAGATCATCCTAACCCAGGACAGTCACTGGATTTTCTGTGTACAGAATGCTCATGAAAAGGTAAACTGCAGTCTTACTTCTCAGATAGTAACTGTCTCCTACTGTGATATACCATGAGGCTTGTGTCATTGCAGAGGTTGCTTGTATAGTGCTTTGTAGCTACAGAGGCATGCTAAGAATGAAAGATGAGTCATTAGGGCAACTATACTTTCTGGTAGTTTAGTTTTGCAAAATTCTATGTTTTCAAATTATGTAGGCTAAAGTGTTAATATTTTTGTACATTGCTACTATTCACCTTACCTCATTGAGGAAGTTTACTCATTTGCGGGTTAAAGGCAGTCTTGCCATGGGAACGGGAAGGCGCTTGCCTACAGTGCAAGCTGAGAGCTGGTTTGCTAAGTACAGACCAGTGCACTGCAAAATGGAGATAAAATTAAGGCAGCCACATCCTGTGACACCATATAGTTCTTGCAGGCAGCCATTTACCAGGAAATTGAAAGAAGCGCTTTAGTTCCAAACACTGTTAAAACACCAAAATGCACGAAAAGTTATGCTTGAATTCCCATGAACTCTTTACAGTTGAAAGCATGCCTTGTGAGTTAGATCTTCTGCTGATGCAACTTCCTGCTGGTGTCGCAGGAGGAGCAAAAATAAGCTCTGGCTACTCATCCGCCATATTAGTTTTGCAGGTGAACAAGAGTACATTCCGATAATTTGTAGCTAACGCACTCTTCTTATACATCTGTAATCACTATTTGCTGTTAGTTCCTGTGTCTGTTCTTATCCTTGTTCAAAAAATGTTAAATGTGCTGCCTTAAATTATGAAAAAAATTCAACTGTGTTCTATTTGTGGAATATGTATACATTTCAGATGAAGTTATAGATTAGGTGGAAATGGACATTTTCTTTTTATTCTTGTGTTTGGCAGGAATAATGGTAGGAACTTAAATTTTTACTTATCTTTAGCAATAAAATATTAAATGGGGCTGACTGGGTTTCTTTTGGAAATTCCTCTGAAATGAGTAGGTTATAATCTGAAAAGAAAGATAAATATCATTAAGCTTGCTAGTTACCTGAAGTTAAACAGTATTCCCCAGTGAAATCTGGTCAAGACTAGGAATATAAACATAGTGATACGGTCACATGTCACAGGCTTGCTGGGCAAGCAGATCTAAATTACTATCTCTGTAGGAGGCTGAACCAATCTCTTTGATCTTGTCACCTCTGAATCTCAGAATTTCTCATCAAGTTGGCAGAGAGATAGCAAACTGTCAAGGCATCCCAAAATAGGCAACCTAGATGGCAAATCTGAAACAACTGCAAGTTTATAGTGAAATTCTGGTGTAAGAATGGGGTAGTGTTTAGGCTATGGAGACTGGACACATCTTTTAGATGGGGATATTTGTGTTGTGGAAGCATCATCAGAGGCATGGACCAATTTCCTGGAGCATGACATAAGCAGAGGCAGGATGGCAAGATAATGAACAGAGCCGGATAGAAAGGGAACAGCCCCTTGAACACAGGACCTTTGCAGTTTAGAGGTAGGCTGCTGAAACTGCTTCAGAAGCAGCAGAAAATCAGGGACTTCTAACTGTCGGGGGAGGAGGGGAGGGGAGGCCAAAAAAAAGGACAAGAAGTAGCCAATCACATATAACTTTTGAAATTTTAGGCTTCCCAGCAGAGAGTAGCATTTTCTGGTGCATGTGCAGAAAGCGGTGGAGCTCTGCAGGACCTGCAGCTAGCCCCAAACCCTGCTCTTAGCTCATTAATGTATCAGTACTGCATCACAAGCTGTTGTGCCAGCATTAATGCAGAGCATGTGAAGGAACACACAAACACATTTTGTTGGACAAAGTTACTACTAGACATCAAACACATCTAACAACAGTTTTGTTACTTGTAAGTGTTCAAATAATTCTTCTGCCTCTTCCTACTGAGGTGGTGGATTGCAGTGGGTTTTATTTACTTTATGTGATATCTCTATATCTCTGCCAAACCAGCATACAAAGAGTAAGTGAAATTTCAGGCTAATGGGTAAAAACCAACATTGACCTCTCAGTTTTGTCCTCTAAAGTCCAAAGGCAGAAACTTTAACAAGACAATGGGAACCCTCCCATGGTTAAGCCACTCAAATCTAAACTGAAGTTGATATATACTGAAATGGGAGTTTGTCCATGTGGCTGATTAACTGTAATGACTCACAGCCAAAAAGGATGTGACTACAGGGTACAGCAAAGCAAGACAGAGAGGTCCCTGAACAAGCAGTAACACAACTAGCTGCAGAAGTAGGATTTTTACAACCACATTTGGTAGCATAGTGACAAAGCTCATTAACATTGATGAGGTAAAAGATGACTTTCATTAGCAACTGCCAGCAACTTAAAACTGAAAGACAAAACATGCTTGGTGATTAAGCCATATTAGCACTGTGCACCTTTGCACAAGTAAAAGCACCTGCACTCCTGGCTGGAGAGCAGATGCTCTGGCAGGAGGCCCACATTCCTTATGTAATGTAGACCCTTGTTCACAGGGAGAAAGCCATGGTCAAATAGATTGTAATTTGTCCAATTTGAGAAGTTCCCCATGATACCAAGTGCAGTGGGATCCCACTCAGCCATCAACCAGTCACCTCTGCAGAGCCAGCTCCTCTGTTACAGTCAGTTTCCCAGTCACCCATGATGTGGGGCTGAGCAGGGGGATGTCAACTCATGTCGGAGATGTTAGGGACCTTAGTGACATTTCTTGCATTCTTTGGAGAATGATTTTATAAAAGTTCCATTTCCATTCATCAGATAACCATATTCCTTTGGGCAGCCCCCAGACATCTGCCAAAATGTATTGGCAGCCTTTAATTCAATTGTCTTTTATACCACCTGCTGTGGTCCTAGAAGATTGGGTACTCATCCCCTAACAGAAACACATTGTGTCCTGGGTAGGGAGTTCCATTCCCTGATAACTGTGTTCTTTAGTTTCTTAGGAGTTTACTAATCTTTGTAAAGGTTTTCTTTGGCCCTGTGAACCTAAAGAAGGTTAGTGGTTTCCTGCCTTATCTTTCACTACACTATTTCAGATTGCTTTACGCTGTCATTGCTGCAGATGCTGTTGGTCTGTCCTTAATTTCTTTGGATTCTGATTATGTAAGCATACATAAAGAACATAATTTCTTTCCAAAAGGAAAGACATGGCATTGTGGTAACAATGCACAATCAATTGATTTTGCAGCAGATGTTACAATGGGCAGTGTCATGCATTCTTGACCATGGAATTTCCTACAAAACAATTTTGTGCACCAAAGTGGGAATCCAGAAGCTAGAATTTTACTTTTTTATATTTTTTTTTCAAACTTTCTGGATGTGAGGATAATCTTGAAAATCTTAACTGAAATGCTGCAACCTGTTTGAGTCTTCAGGTATGGTGGTTTCTATTGCCTTGCTAATGTTGGGCACCATTATAAATCATCTTTCATAATTTTAATGTGAATGAAACTGCCTTGAAATTTTCAGTTTGCAGTATGAAGTGTTATAAAAACAGACAAATTGACACAGAGCTTGGCTGTGGGTGCTGTAGATTGTATACGGTTTCGATCATAGTTCAATTTATCCAAGTACTCCTAACAGCATACGCATCAGTGCAGAGCAACCCATGGAAAGCCAGGTGATTCTACACTGGAGATGGTCTACATGCATCAAGTGGCAGATAGAGAAAAAGCTCACGTGCCTTCCTGAGCCAGCAGAGCTGAATGCTGAATTAAGCAATGTCAGTCCCCACTTCCTATTTGTATTTGTTGCTGGGGTGATATTAGGGATCTGTTACACACTTGCATGCAGAACTCTGTAGCAGTCCAGATTCAGAACATTGTCTTAATTCAGACTGTGGTCTTAGTTCCTACTGAAGTCAATGATGAATTTCTGTGCAGAAGCGCTTTCTTGAACACCTACCAGAACTTTTTGTCTTTTTTGGTTTGTTCATATTATCAAATTGGTGTGGCATATGTATGAAATGCTGTACAGGTACTAAATAATATCTCCAAGTGTCTTAATCTACACAGCCAAAAAATTTCTGATATATTCCCTTAGCTGAAAATGAAAGAGCAGTTACTTTTAACAGGTCACATGGTCATAAATTAATCAGCATTTCAACCAAATGCTGTTTATAAATAGACCTTGAAAGAATAAAATCTTACCCACATTTGCACATACCGTGTCTTTCTGCTTCAGCTTTTCCATCTGTCCTCACAGAAGACATTACACATGCTACTTCCAAACTGCTCTATCTATGTGTATGTGCGTATACAAACCAATACTTGTTTTCCAGATCAAATCATGTTTCTGACCTCCCATTTCCAAGTGGGAGTTGTTCTTGTTATTGTCATAAGATGTGTAATGTCACTACATACATCTTATTATTAGACATCAGAAATGTTTACAGGTCTGACGAATTTCCTGACTTGTGCATTGCTGTGCCTGTATAAAGAGTGTAAAATTATTTGGAGCATGAAATTGGATGTGCTCTTAGCTTTGGCCTGAGGGCTTTCCCTGGGTCCCTATACTTTGACAGGTCCATAAAATTATTTTACGATATAAATTCTTGTCTAGCATCTTTATCGAGTATCTTTGATTTTACTTTTCTTTCACTGAACACTTAACATTTTTAAAATAAAAAATTAAACTAAAAAATGGAAAAAAAGGAAAATATTTATGAAATGTTAATGCAAATTCCTTGCCACATACGAAAGATGGAAGCATAGATTGTTTATGTTCCTTTTTCCTTGAATTATTTAAAGCAATGCTAAAATTAGTCCTGTTCAAATCCTGAGGAACATGAGCTTTAGATTTCGCAGGTTCTTTTCTGGAATATGGGGCACCATAATCCCTGTGAGCAGAGTGGAGTTTTTCCATTCTGAGCCTTCATTTTAATCTCCTGGAATGTTCAGTGTACACCATCTTTCAGAAAAGAATGGTCAGCACAGGATTTAAAGCAAAATAAGATGAACTGTTTTCCCATTTTTTGCTTATGATTATCAAGTAGGTTGTTAGTTAAAGTCAGGGGTCACATCTCATGTTTGTTATAATAAAAATAGCAAATAGAGACAGAGAAAAAGAGGCCACATTTAAAATGCAGATGACTGCCCAGAGTTGGGCACAAAAATTGATTATGTGATTCTCCAGAGAAAAATAAAGAAGGAAAGGGGATTGAGAAACCACTTTCACTCCAAGTTTTTATTGAATTTGGGGAGTTGTACATGCTCAGCTCTATTCTGAAATCAGTTCATCGTTGCTTCTGGCATGACATGAAGTACAGGTCCCTTCTTGATAGTGCTGGCTCAGCTTCCCTGAACGGGCAGAGCCCAGGTTTTGCAATCCAGACTTTGAGATAGGGAGAGGCTGCTGTGTGTGTGTGCACGGCATTCTGGGGAGCTCAAGTTCTAGGAGTTTCTCTCTTTGCAGTCCTACGATTGTTCCTGTTTGTGCAATCAGACGGATGTGAGCATATTTTTTTTTATACCACTTTCAGATCTCTTGTCTGTAAACTTCGTCATTTTTAATGAACTTCTAATTGCAGTATGCCAGTTTAGTAGAATAGCGACATTATTTCCACTTTGCAGAGGATGTTATAGAGGCACAGAGATGGAGGGTATGCCTGACCACTCACACAGTAGTAAAATGTCAAATCCCTGGGTAGGACTTGATCACAGTCGCAACTTTCCTTACACTGGCTGAGTACAAGATGGATTTCAGGTTATATGTCAAATATAGGAAATATTGATTAATGTAAATACGGGTAATTTTTGCTTTTCAATAAAAAATGAGTGATTCTGTATTAGCTTATAGAGGACATATATAAAAATATTTTTTAACAGGCAGTTTTTCTAAAAGATAATGATATGCTTCATTGAATGTTTTACTTTTCAAATGATTTTCGCATGAGTAATGGTGATAGAATCTGGCTCTTATATGATGCTTCCTATCAACGTTTTCTGTGTGTATTTTATTGTGTTTTAAGTTGTACCCTAACAAGTATACAGTGGATTTAGCTGTTGATCAGTGAATACTCTTTGTCACAATATTTTATGAACAACAAAAATATTATTAAGTAGCATATTTTATGAATCATACTGAGTTCTGATCATTTATGGCCTGAATGTGGAGAAAAAAAAAAAATCAGGATAGTAACCAAGTAAAATCACTCTCCCTTGAAACAAAAAGAGTTTGCTGGCTGCAGCTAGCAGCCCTATGGGAACGGTTCTCCACTGAGCTGACTGATTTTTTTTCCCTCTGTACTCTCTATCCTTTTAAGAAACAGAAGCTAGATGTCTATCAGCCAGTGCTGGTTAGGATCTTCTCTTAATGCTGGAAGAAATCTGGGTCATGGGAGATGACTGAGACTAGCAGGATAGTTTAGAGCGTTGCTGCTTGGAGTTGTGAGGCTGGGATTTTGGCTCGTGGAGTGCAGGGACTGCTGAGGGTCCTGTTATGCTCGGAGCAAGAAATTGTAGAAATACAAATAACAGATCACTGGAAAATGAAATTTTTGTGGAGGGTTTGCTATAACCACATCTTTGTTCTAATTTGTGCCCCTTTGCTGTATTTAAGGATCTTTCAGAGGCTGGGTCTGTGCAAGCAGAGTAACTGAGCACAGTAAAACCCAACGCTGTGCACTGGAGGTATGGGGAAATGGCACCTGCATTACTGTGCTGTGGAATAAGGCAGCTAGTTATGCTGAACTGCACAGTCAGCAGAGAATTCAATTAAACAGTCATGTCATTCTTGTGAGCAGATAGTCAGATCCTCACTCTGGCTCCAATGTGCTCATCTGAACCATTCTCATCAATGCGTGAAATGCGTGATTTTTGCAGTAATACTGAATTACTGGGAGCTTCACCTTGGTGAGGGGAAAAACTGTCCTGTGGGAGCAGTGCAGCTACTGCCTGTGCATTTACCTGTGTCACTAAACCAGAGGTATTCTGTGACTGCAGCTTTGGAAAGACTTGTGGGGCTCTGGGCTGTTTCTGTCCTCAGCCCCTACTGCTGAGGGTCTTGATACCCAGGTGTTGTCAGAGTGTCAGAGCCGCCCCCAGGAACACCCTGCTACACCTTTGCAGTATTGAGTGTTGCTCTCTGATGGGTTGTTGCTCTATGGTTCATCACACTCTGGTCTCACTGGCATGGGGCTGTTTGCCACCACTCAGCCCTGCTTACCCTGCCCACAGCCCTTGGGCGATGTGAAGCCATGGTGGCACCTTTTTCATTAAAAAGAAATCTGAAATGCATAAAAAATGAAGAAGGGGTTTGTTAGGGACTAGCCATTTGTGATAGTGAAAGGATGGATTCGTGAATTTACACAGAACTAGATGGTTGTCTGGGGATTCTGTTTGTAGCATAGACTTTTTCTAAGAATTTGTGAATGCCTGTCTCAAGTTTTGTGTTGGTTGGTTTGTTTTTTAGTCTTAATATTCCATTTGCAACACTGGAAATGTTCCTTTCCTTTTCTCCATCTTGTCTGACTGAAACCTTTCCAGCTTCCATAGAACATAGCACCAAGCAGTTATGGCTGGGATTGAGAAATACTGATATTTCTGCCTTATAAATAAACTTAAATTAAGAAGAAGGAACCTCACCTTGAAAGTCAGACTTAATCTAAAAATCTTTACTGTCTCAGAATACAACATGCATCTAAGGTTACAAAAAACCACCCCAAACAAAAGAAAAAGAATAAAGGAAATTCTATGGTCTCTTTTCAGAGCCTATGTGTTTTCTTTCCATTTTTGATTGTGCTTTGATCCTGTTTTGTAGGAAAACTAAGTATTTGCAAATCCAGGTGATGTCAGTTGGAGACATGGATGTTCAGAGCATCTGAATATCAACTATTTATCTCTGTCATCTGCACTCCTCCCTCAGCTCCCCCAGGCCAGTTAGCTATTTTTGTTTGGGTCTTTAACATCGCAAAAGATCAGAGGAAAATATTATTAAAAAAAGGAAAAGCTCACAGACAGATGTCATTTCTTGAAAGATGTGTTCACTTCTTTTTAGAAATCTCTGGCTGCATCTTTTTGCAAATCACTGATTAGAGTCCCCACTGACATAATGCTGCCAGTAGGTACAGAGCTGTTGATCCAAGGACTTCATGCTGATAGATCTTTACCAAACAGAAGATATTTTTTATTTCAACAGGCTTTATATTATCAGTGGCTAAAATGTTGCTATTCATACAGTACTAAACTGTTTATGGTTTGACATTTGAGCTGATTAAAGATAGTTTAGAGAAATATTTCCAAGTTCTTTCTGTTTTGCAGAGCAAAAGACCCATTTTCTATTGCTGGCAAAATTATGTAAGAAGTAATGCACAGTCAGGAAGAGCTCTTCACATTTCAAGATAATGCTTTTATCTTGAAGAAACTCAGAGGTAGATAGAGAAGTCAGATATTTAAATAAACCATGGTCCAATGAGATAGTCTGAGCTGAAGAAATTTGCCCCTACCTCACCAATAGTCAGTCAGTTCTTGGCTGCAGCCTCCTTTTCTGGTCAAAACTCTTGAGAACTGAGCTGCCTTCAGCTGTGCTCAAGAGCTCCCCAGGACTAACAGAGGCAGTAATTGCAAAAATATGGGAGTAAGATTTGAGAGGACAAGGTAATAGTTGCATGTTCTTTCTTCCTTCTGCTTGCCATAAACAATATGCATTCAGCAAATCCAGAACCAGCCTGTTGGTATCATCAAGCAGAGAAATATGGAGCAATCTGCTCATGGTAGATGTGGGAATGGAAGATCAAGGAAGGTACAGCAGGGCTAGAAAAGTCATAGTAAACTTAGGCACTGGCCCTTGAGAGCACACAAGCTTAGCACAGTATCAATGTGAGTCTGGCTCTTGACTTTATACATGCACAAATACTGAAAATACACAAAAGGCAAAGCCAATATTAACACAGTTTTTCTTTTGCATGTAGCACAAAATTGCCAAGCAAATATCACAGCCACTCTTCCATTTCTTACGTATAGGTGTTTCTTAATGACTGTGGATAGTAGCCAGTGTTTCACGGTTGAAGTAACTGTTACATCAGGGTTTGATATTCTTCCCTCTTCCAGACAATTCACAGGGTGACGAGTATTCCCTGCAAAGCAGCCTGGACTGTATCCCAAAGATTGCCACCCCCCACTGTATCATATTAATGAACCTGTGCAACCAAAAATAATTACAAATGCAAATTTGGTGAAAAGGAGTTTAATAGGGAAATTTCATGACTGCACTAGAGAAGTTGTGGTTTAGCACTAAGATAGGTCTGATTGCTTGAGCATGTGGGTGCTATGGTAACTCAGTTTCACCATTTGGAAGCACTTAAGCTCTAAACCACAGTATGCTGCACCCTCTTCCTTTTGAGTAGGGTTCTGTAGAAGAAAAACAGAAGTAAACAGCATGAGAGAAACCACAGAGCAGCAAAGGCGTCGTTAGCTGTAGTCATACAAGTGGGTTACTGTAGTTAAAGTCCTCCTATGAAGACTGAGGATGTCATTTAAATTGTAGTGCCACTGATAGAAATGCTTTCCTTCTTCCTGCTAAATGCACAATATCAATGGATATTTATTTTATGTTTGCAAGAGCTGTGTATATGGCAAGAAGTATTTGAATTGCTGCTTTTACTTTTTGTTCTACTTCAGGTTTATGGTTTTTAATATTCTAGGTATCATTGGTGACAAATGTTTCCATGAAATTAATATTGCTTGAGGGAAGTTTCTCTTTTCGTCTGGAAAAATTAAACTCTTAAATTTATTTCGTGTAATCAGAATCAGAAACCTTTTTTTAAATGGTCCGAAATATTTCATTTGATTTCAGGTTAGTTGAGAGAAAAAAATATTATTTCAGTATTTTTCTTGTGCTTTTCTTCTTATCCTTTCCTTAAGACAGGTACTGTCTGTTAGCAGAAGTTATGCTTGGTATTAATTTGTTTTAGCTGATGAATGTTGACAAACTTTGATGTTTGTACTTCCTCCTCTTTCCTGAGCCTGCAACATTGTGTTCCTCCATGCATCTGCCAGCTATAAAGTCTTCTTAATTCCATCTCTTTCTTCTGGCTGCTGCCCTTGTACTTGATTGCTGGTTAAATTGAATTTTTCACCTTCTCTAGTGCTTTAAATGTTGCTTAAAGCTTATAGTTGACTCTGAAATTGAGAATGAGAGAGACAACTCCTGTCCTGCAAGCTGGACAACAAGGAGACGGTCATAGATGTTGGGAACCAAGAACAAGCATTAATTTCAAAGACCGGTTTTCATTAAAAAAATAATACCACATCCTACCACATTTAGCTGTAGTGTAGGCCTGCACTTATTCCTGAGATGTGGTTTGCAGTAAGAGTACACCTTCCACAATGCAACTGAGGTTTGAGAACTGGTAGGTGTCTCGGGAACAAAAAAGCCTTTGGCTCCCCAGATATATACTTTAACTAAAGATTAAAGCGGATTGGAAAGAGGGACAGGATCAGGCTCTTTGGCAATGATTGCAGTGTGTTAAGGAGCCACTATGGGGGGCAATTATTAATGAACTTGTATGAAAGAAGTATTTTGAGAAATTCAGTTGGAAATTATTTTAATTATAATTTTTGGGAATCAGAATATATGTTACATCCTGATGCCAAAAGGAAACAATTGCCATTTCTCAATCAAAACATTTTAGAGTTTCTGTTATATTAAAATTTACATCTTCAACTTTTTATCCCTAATTTCTGGTGAAAATAAATATTGCCTGTGGGAATAGAAATTCTAATTATCTAGTTTTAATTCTCAGCTACAGTAATTGTATAGCATTCCTATGATTGCTGTAGGGCTATGAAGATTTTTAACAATTAGGTTATGGTCACTTTGAAGTGATTTTGTGGCTGCATCTTCAATGACCAAAGAACAAGGCTTTTTTTTTTTTTTTTAGGACACTCTGAAATGTCCCATTTACCTGAGAAGTTTCTACATATTGAACTGAAATGAGAAACTTGTTTTTTGACTCAGAACATGCACATTTTCACATATTTTTAATGTGAACTTTATATGGCATTATTTTAATCCATTTTCAAAAAGCAGCAGTTTGTCCAGAAACTGGGAACAGGTTTGTGGTTTTTTTTCCTTTCCCAGAGTTAGTGATAAAGAATAAAGTGTAATTCTGCAGTCTGTGATTATGAAAGCACTTCAGCACACATGACCCTACCTATAAAATTTGAGAGGTCCTCTGTGGTATAGAATTACTCAGATGTTTAAGTGTTTGCTAGCCTATTCATAGGTCTGCCCAGATTTATTTATAAAGTAGCAATGGATCCTTTTATTTTGTGTTTGCAGCAAAAAGAAGCAGTAACATCTCTGGCCCTGATGCTCATTTACTTTAAGGTTCCTTTAGCTGGTTCTGGCAGCACAAGGGAGCTTTAAAGTAGGTGTGAATTACATCCTATCCCACTTGAAGTTTAAAAATAAATCAAAGAAGGGCGGCTGGCAGCATTTTGTAAGGCTCCTTGCCTTACTCACCCTTCACCTCCCACCAGGAACTGTTCTTTTTTTGCAATATAGTATTGGCTTGCAGTGGAGCTGACTAATGTCTGTGCTGTTTGCTAGAAGACCCCCTCAAAGAGCTTTACTCCATCTGAACAAGTAGACCACATCCTGTTGCCTTCCGTGCAGATGTGAAGAGCCCTGACCCTGCTGAAGCAGTGCCGTTCAGCTGTAAAAAAAGGGAAGACGGAATCTGGACCTACACTAGCTGCTTTGTGTGAAGTGCTGCTCAGTGGGGCTTGCTGGGGTGTGTCCAATATGCTGAAGGATGAAGAGATCCTGAGAAAAGGGCAGCAGCTCTACAGAATCACTAAGCATTTTTCCTGGCAGAAAAACCCAGCTGCCAATGGTTTTGCAGACCCGAGGCTGAGAGGAAGGATTACTTCCTCTGCCCCCTCCCCAGGTCTGGCAAAGAGAAGTGGAGTGTAGCTGGATGTGAAGAGCCAGCTGTTATGGTACCATGCTAGACAAAACACCAAATTCACTATTAGCAGAAAGGGATCCTCCTTTCCACATTTCTCTATGCTGTGTGCATCAAGGAATGCAGTACTGCAGCACTCCTGTGCTCAGAGGGGACAGCCTGAGCTACTGGCATGCAAGCACAGTCCCCTGCCCAGCCCAGCAGGAAATACAAAACTGGGTCCATTTTACCCATTGTGCAAATTAAGCAGGAGAATGGAGTTAAAAGGCATGTTCCCTGCCATCAGCTAATGTGTTTTTGCCCACGTAAACATGATAATGTTTTTAGGCTCTTAATGCAGATTCAACAGTATCTCCATCTTATCAGCTGGAGTTTCCTTTACACACGCACAGGAAATGTGTGCTGGCGCTTCCTTCTGCTGGAGAAGATGAGGTGCTGTACTTACTTGGAACACAATGTCTTTTAACATATTCTAGGACTGAGTTGTCTTCTGTTGAGTTGCTTGGTCCTGCCAAGTGGAAGACATTTTCGCTTTATTCTGTCTTTCCTGAGAGGACAGCAGTAAGCAGTAACTTCTTATATGGGTGCGACCACAATTCACTGCAGCAAGTGCAGAGTCACTACTGCATCAGTGATATAACAGCTCCTGTACCTCCAAATGCGACCTATAAAGCCTGCTGTCCTTGAGGTTTGAAGTGTTTAGCTTTTTTTTTTTGTGGCCTGGTTTCTTTCACAGTTTTTCTGTTTGCTCTTCTTGTTGAACGTTGAAAGGTTTCTTCAAAATTAAAGAATTTTTGGAGCCTTTTCCCCAGGGCTCAGTTTTGGGGCCGGTCTT